>NW_018251384.1:756528-756833 GCF_001263595.1 Phalaenopsis equestris | reverse complement strand
TCTTTCTCTTTTCTCTCTACTTTCTCTATCTCCCAATCCCAACTCCCTCTCTATCTATTATCTCCTTTATCAATCTCTACTTATTTGTCCAGCTCTCCCTCCCTCACTCCTATCTCTATCCTCTCTATGGCTCACTCCTCTCTTATCTATATTTCATTTCTCCCTCTTGCTCTCCTCCACCTCTCACTCTCCCACCTACCTCTCTTACACCGACTCTCTCCTTATCTCTCTATCTCTCTTACACCTCTCTCACCCTCAATCTATTGCTCACTTTGTCCTTGCTCTTTCCCCTCCTCTATCAATAG
>NW_018251384.1:754400-756397 GCF_001263595.1 Phalaenopsis equestris | reverse complement strand
GACTTTATCCTTGCTCTTTCCCTTCCTCTATCATTAGCTTTTTATCTCCCCACTCTTTGTCTTGCTCTCTCTCTATTTCCCTCTCTTTTTTCTACTGTCTCTCATCTCTATCTTCCCCTCAAACAATCTCATTATTTATCTCTTTCAATCTCACACACTCTTTTCTATTTCTTTCTCTTTCTCTAACATTCTTTCCTCTTTACCCAACTCTCTCTTAATCTATCATCTTATTATCTCTGTCACTTTTTTCACTATTTCTCTCTCTCTCACTCTCACTCATGCTTTGTCTCTCTCTCACTCACTTCTCCCATATATCTCTCTCCTTTCTCTCTCCTTTCCCTCCTTTCCAATCTCTCATTATCTCTCTCACTTTATGTCCCTCTCCCTCCCTCTCACTCTTCCTCCACACATTTCTCTCTCCTCTCTCACTCACTCTCCATTCTTATCTCTCCCTCACTCTACCTCTATCACGATATCTCACTATTTCAGTACACTCTCTCTCATACCCTCAACCTCACTCTCTTAATCCTCATATCTTCATCTATTCCTCTCTCTCCCACTCTGTCTCTATCTCTCTTTCTCCCTCTAAATGTCTCTCTTCCCCTCTTTCTTCCTATATTCTGCTCTCTCCACCTCACTCTTTATATCTCTCACTCTTTTTTAATCTGTCTCACTCTCTCTCCATCTCCCCTCTCTCACTCTCCTCTCTCTTGCCCTTTATCACTCCCTGCATTCCTCCCAAGTTCCATCCCTCCCTTTATCGCAAACCATCCTCCCTGTCTCTCACCTTCTCTCTTCTCTCTTACCCTCTCTCACCCTCACTCACTATCTCTTTCTTATCTTTCTCTCTCTCTCTCTCTCCTTCCATATCACCTCTCAACTTTCTTTCATTCTCTCTCACTCTTTTCTTCTCTCATACTTTCTTATATCACACATTTTTCTCTCTCTACATTCCTCACTCCCTCCCTCTTACTTTCTCTCCCTCTCATTATAGCTCTTATACTCTCTCTTTTAGACCCTTCATCCTACTTTATTCCCTCTCTCCCCCTTCCTATGTTCTTTCCTCGCTCTCTCTCTCACTTTTCTCTTCCCTTACTCTCTTTATTTTTCTCTCTCGTTTTTCCTCTCTTCTCTATCTCTCTTATCTTTCACTCACTCTTATTCTCTTCCTCCAATTCCCTCTCCCACTATATTTGCTCTCTCTCTCCATTCCTTTCGCTTTCCTCCTCTCGCTCTCTCTTTTTCCCCTCTCTCTCCTCTCCCTTACTCTCTCTCTTACTCTCTCTCACTCCCTCTATACCTCCCTCTCTCCCTATATCTCTAACCACCCCCTCTCTCTCCACCCCTTCTCTCCCTTTCCCCCTCTCACTCACTCTCTCCTTCTCTCTCCCTCTCTTTACCTCTCACCTCTAATCTATTTCTCTCATTATCTCTCTCTCTTTTGCTCTTTTCTCTCTCTACCTCCCTCACTCTCTCCCTCTATCTTACTCTCTACCCCTCTAATTCTAGCACTCGCACTCTCCCTTTACACCCTTCATACCTCTGTTCCACCCTATCTCTCGCCCTCTTTCCACCATCTCTCTTCTTGCTTCCTTCTTTCATTAATTTTTATATTTTTCTTTCCCTCTCTTTATCTCTCTTCTCTATCTCTCCTCTCTCTCTCATTTACTCTATTACTCCTAGCTCATTCTCACACTATCTCTTCCTTCCTCACTCTCACTATCTTTTCTCTTTCTCCTCTCTCATTCTCTTCTTTTAGTCTTTTCTCCATATTCTCTCGCTCTCTTCTCTCACTTTTTCTTATCTCTTCCTCTCTTCGTCTCTACCTCTCTTACTCCATCTCTTTTACCCTCTCTCAATATCCCTCGTCTGTCCGCTCACTCTCTCTCTCTATTTCTCTCTCTCTTTTAATCCTATATATCTTTCATGATTTCTCTCTCATTCTTTCTCTTACTCTCACTCTCTCACTTATCTCTTTTTACTCTTTTACACACTCT
>NW_018251384.1:751101-754315 GCF_001263595.1 Phalaenopsis equestris | reverse complement strand
TTATCTCTTGCTTTATCTTCCCTCACTCTAACTTCTCACCATATTTTTCTCTCACCCTCTTTTTCTCTTCAATCACTCTCTCTCCTCTTCAATCTCTCTCACTCCCCTCTATCTTTCTTTTCTTACTCTCTTTCTTTCTCACTCACTTAGAATTTTCCTCTATGTCAGATTCTCATCTCTCGCTCTCTCTATTGGCCTCTCTTTTATTATTCTCACTCTCTTCTCTCTCTTCACTCACTTGTTCTCTTCCTTTATCCCTTGCATAGACAAACTCTCCCTCTCTCCCTCTCCTCTCTTATTTCT
The DNA here is from genome assembly GCF_001263595.1 of Phalaenopsis equestris. NCBI lineage: Eukaryota > Viridiplantae > Streptophyta > Magnoliopsida > Asparagales > Orchidaceae > Phalaenopsis > Phalaenopsis equestris. The sequence goes on along the minus strand of NW_018251384.1, from coordinate 754,012 downwards.
ATCTTTCCCTCCCACTCTCCCTTCCTCTCTCTCTCTCTCCCTCTCCATCTCCCTCGCTGCTCCTCTCTTTCTGACTTATTTTTTTGCACTCCCTCCTTCTCACACACTCTATCGCTCTATCTCTCCTAACTCTCTCTTCTCACTATTTCACTCTCACCCTCTCTATCCCTCTCTTGCTTCCTCTCTCTCTCTCTCTTCAATTTCACTCCAATTATCTCTCTTTCTCTTTCTCTCTCACTCTCTCACTTTTTATTTCATCTCTCTTTCTTGTTATCTTGCTCTCTCTCTCTTGCACTTTCTTTTCTTAGCCGCTCTGCTCATTCTTTACTCACTATTTTTCTCCCTCTATCCATCACTTTCTCCATTCTTTCTCTTTCAATCTCTCTTTGTAGTATTCTCTCTCCCCCTCTTCTTTCTCATTATTTCTTACTTTCACTCACTCTTCTCTTTCGCTCCACCTCTCCCTCTTTTCACTTGCTCCCTTCCTTTCTCTCCCTGTCTCTCCCTCTTTTACACTCTCTCTAGCATCATCTCTCTAGCTCTCCCTTGCCTTACTCTCCTTTCTCTCTATTCTCGCCTGCTCACTCTCTTACATTGTTGGTCTTTCTCACTCACTGTTCTCTCTATCTACTACTCTCATCTATTTCTCTTTCTTTTCTCTCTCTTCTCACAATATTTCTTTTTCTTTTATCCCCATCTCTCTCTTTCACTCCCATTCTCTTCCCCCCATCACTCTCTCCTTCCCTATCTCTCTCACAAATACTCTATCCCTATTTCTCTCACCCTCTCTCCCTCTCCGTTCCCCTCCCTCTTCTTCTCTCTCCATCTCTTCTCATTTTCTTGTCCTCTCTTGCATGCTTTCTCTTGTTTTATCTTCCCTCACTCTTACTTCTCTATATTTTTTCTCTTACTCTCCCTCTCACTCCATATCTCTTCAATCTCTCACATTCCATCCTTCTATCCCTTTCTTTCCCACTCTCTCTCCACTCAATCCCTCACTCTTTGTTCCATCTCTTTTTCTCACTCCGTTACCCTCTCTCTCTTGCTATCTCGCTCTCTTTTATCTAACTTTTCTCACTCTTTCTCTTTCTCTACAACTCATACTCGCTCTCCCTCACTCTTGATCCCTTTCTCTCTCTCTCTCTCTCTCAGTCCCTCTTTTTTCTCTCTTTCAATGTTTCTCACTTTCTCTCACACTTCTCTCTCTCCTTCCCTCCCTCTTTCACTTCATAACTCCCTCATTCCCTCTCTCTCTCTCTCCATATCTCTTACTCTCTTGACCTTACTCTTGTTCTCACTCTCCTCCTCTCTTTATATCTCTCTCTCGCTCCCCTACTTGTACTCTCTCATTATTTCAATCTCTAAGTCTTTTATGTCTCTCCTGCCCTCCCTCATACTTACTCTCCCCCCTTTGCTTTTAATCTCGCTCTCCCTCCCTCTTAATCTCTTATTTTCTATCTCTTTCTCTCTAGATCTCTCTCACTCCTCAACTCTCTTGCTTACTTCCTCTTGCTTTCTATCTCAGAATCTCCATAATGTTGCACAACTTATTTCTCCCTCACTTCCTCTCTTTTCTTTATCTCACTTTGCTTCTTCCTCACCCTTGATTATTCCAGCTTGTCTCACTTTTTTCACTAATTTTAGCTCCCTTTCTAGCTCTCTACCTCGCTCTCTCTACATCTTGCTATTCTCTCTCACTCTTTCACTGTCTTTCGCTCTTATTTTTCTCACACACTCTCTTTTGCTCTCTCTTCTCTCTCTGTCTATACCTCTCTTTCTCTTTATCTCTCACTCCCTCCATCCCTATCACTCTCTTTCTCTCCATTATGCTTTCTATTTTTCTCTCCCTTTCCGTCCCTGTCTTTCATTTTATCTTCCCTACTTTACTTTCCCCATATCTTTTCCTTTTATTTGTCCATCCTTCCTCCATCTCCTCATCTCTCATTTAGCTCTTTCTCTCTTAGTTTCTTTCTTATCTATCCTTATCTTGCTTATCTTTCTCCCTCCCCCTCTCCCCTTTCCCCTCTATGTTCTCTCTCTTTCTTTCTTTCTTTCTCACTCTCTCACTCTCTCATATTCTATCTATCTTGTGCTTTATCTGACTATCTATCCCTTCCTCTCTATTCCTCCTCTCCCTCTGTCAATCTCTTTCTAACAACCTTTCTCATAGCTCTCTCTACCTCTTTCGTGCTCTCTTTATTTTTTCTTGCGCTCTCTATCTATCAGCCTTCCTATTTCTATCATTAATGAGGGTGGGGAGAGGGAGCTAGGGCAAGGGATAGTGAGGAAGAAGGAAGAGGACATAAGTGAGTTCAAAACCAATAAAGATATAAGAGAGTGAGGGGGGAAAAGAGTGAGAATAAGGGTAAGATAAATAGAGTGAGAGATATGAAGGGTGAGAGAGTCAAGTGTGAGAGAAATTAAGAACAAAAAAAGGAGAAAAGAGAGGATTGGAGAGAAGAGAGAGAGAGAGGGAGGGAGAGAGAGAGTTTGAGAGAAAAATTTAGCTAAGAGATAGATATAAAAGAGAGTAGAAGAGAATGTTTAATAAAGAGAGAGAAGACAACAAGAAAGTGAGAAAGAGAATTACAACATATATTGAGAGAATCTATAAGAGGGAGAAGTGAGAAAGACAGAGAGAGGGAGGGAGTGCAATAGATATGAGAGATAGAGGGAGTGAAACAAGGAAGAGAGTGTGTAAGAAGGAGAGAGGGAGGGAGAGCAAGAAAATTTATGAGAGATTGTGTGTAAGACAGAGAAGGAGAGAGAGAGAGTGTGTGTGGAAGTGAGAAATGGAGACAAAATTATAGAGAGAGAAATCAAGGAGGGAAGGAAACATGAGAGAGAGATGGAAAGAGATTGGGGGAGGGTTGATAAGGGGAGTTAGAGAAAGGGTGTGAAAAGGGAAAGA
>NW_018251384.1:746185-750296 GCF_001263595.1 Phalaenopsis equestris | reverse complement strand
CATAACTCCCTCATTCCCTCTCTCTCTCTCTCCATATCTCTTACTCTCTTGACCTTACTCTTGTTCTCACTCTCCTCCTCTCTTTATATCTCTCTCTCGCTCCCCTACTTGTACTCTCTCATTATTTCAATCTCTAAGTCTTTTATGTCTCTCCTGCCCTCCCTCATACTTACTCTCCCCCCTTTGCTTTTAATCTCGCTCTCCCTCCCTCTTAATCTCTTATTTTCTATCTCTTTCTCTCTAGATCTCTCTCACTCCTCAACTCTCTTGCTTACTTCCTCTTGCTTTCTATCTCAGAATCTCCATAATGTTGCACAACTTATTTCTCCCTCACTTCCTCTCTTTTCTTTATCTCACTTTGCTTCTTCCTCACCCTTGATTATTCCAGCTTGTCTCACTTTTTTCACTAATTTTAGCTCCCTTTCTAGCTCTCTACCTCGCTCTCTCTACATCTTGCTATTCTCTCTCACTCTTTCACTGTCTTTCGCTCTTATTTTTCTCACACACTCTCTTTTGCTCTCTCTTCTCTCTCTGTCTATACCTCTCTTTCTCTTTATCTCTCACTCCCTCCATCCCTATCACTCTCTTTCTCTCCATTATGCTTTCTATTTTTCTCTCCCTTTCCGTCCCTGTCTTTCATTTTATCTTCCCTACTTTACTTTCCCCATATCTTTTCCTTTTATTTGTCCATCCTTCCTCCATCTCCTCATCTCTCATTTAGCTCTTTCTCTCTTAGTTTCTTTCTTATCTATCCTTATCTTGCTTATCTTTCTCCCTCCCCCTCTCCCCTTTCCCCTCTATGTTCTCTCTCTTTCTTTCTTTCTTTCTCACTCTCTCACTCTCTCATATTCTATCTATCTTGTGCTTTATCTGACTATCTATCCCTTCCTCTCTATTCCTCCTCTCCCTCTGTCAATCTCTTTCTAACAACCTTTCTCATAGCTCTCTCTACCTCTTTCGTGCTCTCTTTATTTTTTCTTGCGCTCTCTATCTATCAGCCTTCCTATTTCTATCATTAATGAGGGTGGGGAGAGGGAGCTAGGGCAAGGGATAGTGAGGAAGAAGGAAGAGGACATAAGTGAGTTCAAAACCAATAAAGATATAAGAGAGTGAGGGGGGAAAAGAGTGAGAATAAGGGTAAGATAAATAGAGTGAGAGATATGAAGGGTGAGAGAGTCAAGTGTGAGAGAAATTAAGAACAAAAAAAGGAGAAAAGAGAGGATTGGAGAGAAGAGAGAGAGAGAGGGAGGGAGAGAGAGAGTTTGAGAGAAAAATTTAGCTAAGAGATAGATATAAAAGAGAGTAGAAGAGAATGTTTAATAAAGAGAGAGAAGACAACAAGAAAGTGAGAAAGAGAATTACAACATATATTGAGAATATATTGAAGAGAATCTATAAGAGGGAGAAGTGAGAAAGACAGAGAGAGGGAGGGAGTGCAATAGATATGAGAGATAGAGGGAGTGAAACAAGGAAGAGAGTGTGTAAGAAGGAGAGAGGGAGGGAGAGCAAGAAAATTTATGAGAGATTGTGTGTAAGACAGAGAAGGAGAGAGAGAGAGTGTGTGTGGAAGTGAGAAATGGAGACAAAATTATAGAGAGAGAAATCAAGGAGGGAAGGAAACATGAGAGAGAGATGGAAAGAGATTGGGGGAGGGTTGATAAGGGGAGTTAGAGAAAGGGTGTGGAAAGAGGGAGTTAAAGATGGAGAAAAAGGTAAGTGAGAGAGAATAGTGGTGAGAGAGAGAACAAAGGAAGAAGGAATTGGAGAGGGAAGAAGGGGAGAAAAAACATGGAGAGAAGAGAGAGAGGGATAGTGGGATAAGGGGATGTAGAGAGTGAGAGTGTGGAATAAGGGTTGGAGAGGGAGGGACTGTGGGATAGAGTGGGAAAGTGAGTGAGAATGATGAGAGAGAGCATGGGTCCATACCTCCCTACCCTAATTTCTCTCTTTCTTTTTCCCTCTCTCTCACCTTTCTCTACTCCTCTTCCTAGCTTTTTCTCACACCTCCTTGTTATATCTCTCTCCCTCTCTCTCCTAGTCTCGCTCCCACTACCATACTCTCTCTATTTTCTCTATTTCTATCTTATTCTCTCTCCCCATTTTTACTGCCTCTCTCACTCCTTAATTTTACTCACACTTACTCTCTTCCTCACACTCTATCTTTTTCTCTCTCTTACTCACACTTACTCTCATCCTCTTGCTCCTTTTTCCCTCTATGTTTTTCTCTAGCTCTCTATATCTCGCTCTCTCTCTGCCCTCTCACCAACTATCTCTACCTTCCTTATTCTCACACACACACTCTCTCCCCCTCCTCGCTGTCTCTCTCTCTTTTATTCTCTTCTTCTCTCCTCTTTCTTAAAGAAAGAAGAGTAGGTGGAGAATGAAGGAAGAGTAGGAGGAGAATGAAGAGTGAGGTACATAGGGGAGACTTCTATCTCTCCCTCCCTGCTTCTCTTTTTTTTTAATCTCACTTTGCTTCTTCCTCACCCTCCATTATTCTAGCTCATCTTGCTTCCATCACTGTTTATAGCTCTCTTACTATCTCTCCACCTCTCTCTCTTTCAATCTTGTTATTCTCTCCATCTTTCCTGTCTTTCACTCTCATTTCTCTTACACTCGTTTTCCTCCCCTCTTCTCTCTCCATCTCTACCTCTCTTTCTCTCTATCATTCTCTCTATCTCTATTGCTCTTGATCTCTCCCTTCTGCTCTTTCTATCTCTCTCCAACTTTCTCTCCCTCTCCCTCCCTCTCTTTCATTTTCTCATCCTTGCCTTCCTGTCTCCCTCTCTCCCCTCCACCTCCTCTCTCTTTAACTCATTCCCTTACTCTCTCTCTCACTTCTTTTCTCCCCTCCACTCATTTTGATTTACACTTTTTATTTATTTGTCCATCATTCCTCTATCTCCCTATCTCAACTTTCTCTCTTTTTCTTTTGCTTTATTTTTGTATAAATCCTTCTCTTTCTTTCTTTCTCCCTCAATCTCTCCCCCTTCCCCTCTCTTTTCTCTCTCATTCTTTTTGTCTCACTCTCTCATACTTTATTTCTCTTGTGCTCTATGTGCCGACAATCTATCCCTCCCTCTCTATTCCTATCTCTCCCTCAGTTAATCTCCCTCTCACTCTCTCTCTCATAGTTCTCTCTACCTCTTTCTTGCTCTCTGTATTTCTCTGCCTTCCTTTTGTTATCATTATCTTCCTCTCTCTAGAGACCTCCTTTTTAACTTTCTCTCACTAATTCACTCTCTTTTTCATCTTTGTCCCTCCCCTCTCTCTCACTCTCTTTCTCCCTCTTTCTCTCTCACACTCGCTCCTCTCTCTTACTCACTCTTGTTCTCCCTCATCTCTCACACACACTCCCTCATCTCTCACCTACTTTGACTCTCTCCCTTCTATCTCTCATTCTAACTCTTCATTCTATCTCTTCATTGTATCTCTTATGAATTCTTTCTTTCTCTCCTTCTCTCAGTCTTTTGTGATTCCTACATCCCCTCTCTCTGAGTAACCCTCTCTCTAACTTATAATCTACATCTTTCTTGCTCCCTCTCTCCCTCCCTACATCTCTCTCACTTTTCCTCGCTCTATAAAACTTCTTTCCCTACCTCGCTTCTCTTTGTTCCTCTCTTGCACTCTCTCTAGTCCTTGCCCCTTTCACCATTTCTCTATCTCTCACTCACACTCTCTCTTCCTTTATCTCTCTCTTGCTTTCTCTCTTTTTATACCCCTCTACCCCACTACTCTTTCTATCTCTTCTCTCTTCCTTCCTCCCACTTTCTCTCTCTCTTGCTAATTCTCTTTCTTACTCATCTATCTCCTTTCTCTTCTCTTCTCACTCCTTTCTCCCTTTCTCCCTCCTACTTTCTCACCCTTCCTCCTCTCTCCCTCTCCCACTTTTTCTACCTCTCACTCCTCTCTTTTTCCCTCTCTCTTTCCCCACTCTACTCCTTCACTACCTCTCTCTCTATCTCTTTATTTCCAACACACTCTCTCCCATGATCCTCTATACATCTTTCTCACCCTTTCACCCTTCTCTCTCTTCCCCTCCATCCTTCCTTTTTACACATTCTCTCACACACTCTCTCTCTCATACCTCCCTCCCTCCCTCCTGTTCTCT
>NW_018251384.1:730407-746098 GCF_001263595.1 Phalaenopsis equestris | reverse complement strand
CCCTCTCTCTTTCACACTCACTCACTTTCCCACAATCATACACACTCCCTCCATTCCTCCCTCCTTTATTCTTTCTCTATCTCTCTCTTGCACTTCTGCTAGTCTCTCTCTATCCCGCTCTTTCTTTCTCTTCCCTCATTCTATTTTCTCTCTATATTTCTCTCATTATATCTTTTCCTTTCTCTCTGTTAAGCTCCCTTCCTCTCTTTTTCTATCTACATTTATCTATGTCTCGCTCCCTGTCTTTTCAAATTCACTTTATGTTAAATTTCCTTATTTCTCACTCTCTTTCATTTCTCTCTTCTATTTCTCTTGCTCATTTCACTTTTTCTATCCATCTCTCTCTCCCTCTCTCTTCACATTCTCTCTCATTGCACCGTCTCTCTGTTCTCCCATCCCTCACTCTCAATTCTCTCTCTCATTCTCTCTCTTCATCTCTCAATTCCTTTCTATCTCTCTTCAATTTCACTCACTTGTGCTCCCTCTCTCAATTTCTCTATTCTCATTCTTCACTCTCCTCTCAATTTTTCTGTCTCTATCCCCACTATGTCTTGCTCACTTTTTCTTACTTTCTCTATCTCTTACACACACTCACTCGATCTCTCTCTTTCCCCCTTCATCCCTCTCACTCGCTCTCTATTTCTCCTTCTCGCTCTGTCTCTCACTCACACATTCTCTTGCTTTCCCTCCCTCTCTATCTCACTTACTTTATATTGTTCACTTAATCTTCATTCTCTATTTATCTCTCTCTTTCTTTCCCTCTCCTGCTTCCTCTCTCTTTCTCTTCGATCTCTCTCACACCTTCCTTTTATCTCTCTCCTTCTCAACCACTCCCTTTTTGCTCTGCCTCTCACTCTTCGTTCTATCTCGCTTTCTTGCTCTCTTACACTCTCTCTCCCACTCGCACTCTAATTTCCTTTCTCTCCCTCTTCAATCATTCTCACCCACTCCCTTTGTGTCTCACTTTTCACCCATTCCCTCTCTTAATCTCTGTCTCACTCTATGTTCTATTCTTATTTCTCTATATATTGCTCTCTTCTCTCTACTCTCATCTATCTCTCATTATTTCTCACTTTCTCTCATACATCTCACTCTGCTTCTCTCACCTTCCCCATCCCCCCTCTCTCCTTATCTTTCACACATTCTCTGTCTTCCTCACTCTCTCTTGCTATCTCTTTTCTCATTATCTTCTCCTTCTATTTCCCTCTTGCTCTTCTTATATCTCTTCAATTTCACTTTCACTTTCACTCCCTCCCACTTTCCCTTTATTTTTTCCTCAAATCTCACTCTGCTTGATCTCTATCTCTCTAGCTCGCTCTTTCCCCTTCTATCTCTCTCCCACTCTACCTCTTAATATCTCTTATCTGCCCTTCATATTTATCTTACTCCCTTTCTTTTTTGCCCACTACTTCTTTCACTCTTCTCTCTCTCTTTCCATTCACCTCTCGTTCCCTCTTCTCAGCTTTCTCTCACACCTCCTTGTTATCTCTCCCCCCTCTCTCTCATACTTCCGTTCCTACTCTTCTGTCCTATCTTTTTCCCATATTTCTATCCTATTCTCTCTCTCCCTCCTTGTTTGCTGCCTCTCTTGCTCTTTTAGCTCTTTTACTCACACTTACTCTCTTCCTCCACTCGATCACTTTCTCACTGTATCATTGTCCCTCTTGCTTTCTCTTCCCTCACTTTATTCCCTCTATGTTTTTCTCTCGCTCTCTCCCTCCTCTCTTCCTCCTCTCTCTCCTGTTATCTCTATCTTAATAATCTCTCTCACACACACTCTACCTTCTCCCAACCTCTCTCTGTTATTCTATCCCTCTCTCCTCTTTATTGCTTGCTTTCTATTTCCCTAGCTCGCTCTTTGCCCCTTCGCTATTTGCCCCTCTCTCTCTAGCTCCCACTCTACCTCTTACTATCATATTTCCCCCTCCATATTTATCTTACTCCCTCTTTTTTCCCCCTCTTTTTATTTCACTCCTCTCTCCCTTTCTTGCCTCATCTCCATTTATCTACCTCCCTCTTTCTCATAATCACTCCCTTTATCTCAGACACCCTTTCTTCTATCTTTCTCACACTGTCTTCTCTCTCTCTTTCTCTTTATCTCAATCACTCTCTCTTGCTCTTACACTTGCTATATCTCTCATTAGCACTCTCTTGCCTTTCTCCTCCTCTCTCTTCTCCCTCACCTCTCTATTTTTTCACTCTCTCTATCCATCCATCCCTCTCTTTATCTTCTCTATTTATCTCACCTACCTCTCTTTTTTTGCACTTTTTTATCTCCCTTTGTCTCTCCATCCGTCAACCTCTCTCTCCTTATCTCATTCCATTTCTTACCTCCCTCTCCTACTCTTTTCTCTCTCTCTCTTCTCACTCTCACATTTATCTCTCTCAATCTCTCATTATCACTCTCTCTGCCTCCCTCTATCGCTTTTTCCCTCCCTCTTTTCTTTATCTCTTTCTCTCCTCCTCTCTTTCTCTTATTCTCCTAATATATATATCCCTCTCTCCCACTCTAACTTTCTCATGCTATCTTATTCTTGAAATATCTCAAACGCTCTCTCTTCCACATACATTCTTATATTTTAACCCACCCTCTTTCACTCATCTCATTATCTTTCCCTTTTCTTGCCTTATTTCTCACTCTTTGTTGTCCCTCATCTTTCTCCCCCCTCTTTTAGTTTCACCCTCGCTTTTGTATCGCTAGTTTTTATCACTCCATATTCACTTTTTCTTTACCTATCTTAATTCCTCTTAGTTCAATCTCTCTCGCTACCTTCCTCTATCTCACTATCTCATTATCTTCATCACTTACTCTCCCTAACACTCTCTAGTCAATTCCTCTTTATCCATCTCTTGCTCTCCTTTCTCCCTCTTACTCTCTCTTCTGTCATTCTCTATTCTGTCATTCTCTCTTCTCTCTTACCTCGCTCTTTCTCTTCCCTATCCCTCAAATACAATCTCTATCTCGCTTTCCCTCTTTTATCTCTTTCAATCCCCAACATCTCTCCCTCATAGTTTCCCACTTCTCTCCTACTTCTCCCCTCTCTCTCTCTCCCTTTCTTTCACTTTTACTCCCTTACTCCCTCTCCCTCATCCTATCTCTCACTTTTTTCTTAGTTTTATTCTAATTCTCTTCTTCTATATATATATCTATCTCACTCTCTTTCACCCTCTCTTTCTCACTCTCTTATCTCTCTCTCCCTCTTTCACACTCTCTTATCTCTCTCTCCCTCTTTCACACTTCCCTATCTCCTAATCTCTTTTTTCTCTCTCATCCCTCTCTTCCCTTCCATATCTTATATCCTCTTCTCTCTCAGTGTCTTTCTCTTTCTCTCACTCATTCTCTCTCACTCTCCAACTATAGTTCTCACTCAATCTTTCCTCGCTCTATCTTTCTTACTCATTAGTTCTTGCTCTCTAGGTCTCCTCGATGTACCTCACTCTTCTCTCTTCTTACCACCCACTCCCTCTCATTCGCTTTAGCTCCCCTTCTTACTCTCCATCTTACTCTCTCTTTCGATCATGCTCTTTCTCTCTTTCTCTCTCCTCTATCTCTCCTTTGATTCATCTTTCACTCTTCTTTATTATTCTCCCTCCCTCTTTCTCTTTCTCACTATCTACTCCCTCTATCTTATTTTCTCTTTTACACTCTTTTCTATGGTTCTCTCTCTTCTACCTCACGCCTCTCACTCTTTCTCTCCCTCTATCCCGCACTCCCTCTCTCTACCACTCTATCTTACTTCCATGCCTTCCTCATTCTCTTCCTATCTTCTCACTCACTCCCACTCCCCACCTCCCTCTCTCCCTATGTCCCTCTCAATCTCCTTCTCCTCTATCTCTCACACTCACTCACTCACTCACTCTATTGTTTTCCCCTTCTCTTTATCTTTCACTCATCTCTATTGCTCTAGCTTCCCACGAACTATCTTCTCTTCATTTTTATCTCACACTCTCTCATTCCTACTCGCTCTTGCTTTCTCTTTAATCCCTCACCTTCCTTCCCATCCCTCACCTTCCTACCCTCAGTCTCTCTTTCTCACAAACTCAATCCTCTCATTATTTATTTACTCCTTATTTCTCTTCGGCTACCTCACTATTCCTCTCTATCTTTCCCCTTCTCTCTTGCTCTCTCTAATTCTCTTACTTCCATTTTCACTTAGTCTCTCTCCACCTTTCTCTCTCACTCTCTCTATCTCCTACCCTCCTTTTCATTCTTTCTAACTTCATCACTGTAGTCCTTTTTTTCCTCCGCTCCCTCCCTTTTTTCTCACTCTATCTTTGTCTTTTTCACTCTCTCTCTCCATCTCCCTTTCCCTCCTTCCCTCTCTCCCTATCTCTCTTTTCTCTATTCACTCTTTTTTATCTATCTCACTCTCTTTCTCTCTCTTTCTCTCACTTTGTCAGTTTTTCTACCTCTTTCCTTGCCTCCTCACTGTCACTCTCTTATGCTACTCTTTCTCACTATCTTTCTCACCCTCTTTCTCTTCCATCTCCCTTTCTCTCTCTCATTATTTGAATCTATTCGTTTGCTTCCCATTACTCTCTCTCTCACCTTTTCCCTCCCGTTTGTCCCTCTCCATCGCCCTCTCTCTCTCTATCTCACTCTATCTTCTTTCTCTCTCTCACTCTCTCTCCCTTGCGCTCTTTCTCTCTCACACTCTATCTCTTAATATCTCTCACTTATTCAAACCCTCAAAAACTCCCTCCCCATGTCCCTTTATCCTCTCCTTCTCTATCTCCCTTCCTCTCTCCATTTCCCTCGTTATTCTCCCCTCTACTCTCTCTCTATCTTCTCTCTCTTTCTTCTCTGACACCATTCATTTTCTCTCGCACTGTCTCTTTCACTCCACCTCTCCTACTCTCTGCACTCTCTTTTGTTTCTCTCACTCTCATTCTCTCCCTCTCTTTCTCAATCTCTCACTTTTTTCCTTTTATCACTCTCTCACTCTCCCTCTATCTCTCCTCTTAGTCCCGTCTCTCTATCTCTCCCTACCACCCTCCCCCACTCTCTTTATCCCTCTCCCTCTTACTCTCATCCTCTTCCTAGCTCTCTCTCTCTAACTCTTTCACCTTATTGTTATATCTCTCCCTCTCTCATATCCCTTCTTTCTTTCAACTTCACTTTTACTCCATTTCTTGCTCTCTCTCTCTTCATCTCTCCGCCCCCTCTCTCGCACTCAATACCATCTCTTTTGCTTCATAACCACTTTGTACCTCTTTCTCCCTCACTCACACTCTCTCTCCCTCCATCTTTTTATCTCTCTCTCTCCCCCTCTCTCACACAAGTACTCTATCTCCCTCCCTCAATCTATCTTGCTCACTCTCTCTCTCTCCCCACAATCTCTTTCTCCCTTTTTGATGCTCCCTCTCTTTCTCTCTCCCCATAATTATTTTATTCTCGCTATCCTCCCTCACTCTCTCTTCATTTACCGCTATCACTCTCTATATTTCTCTCCCTTTTTCTTCCTCACTCTATCTCTCTCACTTCTTCTCTCCACCTCCCTCTCTGTCTCTCTCACTCGCTTGTGCAGTGTATCTTTCTCACTCTTCCCCTTCTCTCTTATAATCTCTCTCTTACTCTTCTCTCTACTAGTCCTCTTTCTCACGCTTGCTCTTACACTCTCAACTCTCTTTTCCTCTCCCCCTCCCCAACTCTGTTTGTGTCTCACTCTCCTCCCCTCCCTCTCTATTTACCTCTTTTGCTTGCTCTATCTCTATCTCTTTGTCCCTCTCTTTTATTATCTCTCTTACTCTATCTATTTTCTCTCTCAGCCCCTTTCACTCTCTCACTCTCTAATTTTCTCTCTCTCTCTCTCTCAGTTGCTCTCTCTCAGTTCCTATCCAACCGCCAAACACTCACTTCCTATGTCCCCTTTCTATCTCTACTCATTTTATTGCTCTCCTTCCCTTTCTCTCTTACACTCTTTGTCCCACTCCCACTCTTGCTCTCTTTTTGTCCCTCATTAATCATCTCACTCACTCCCTCTTCCTCTCTCTTTTCATCAATTCCCTCTCTCATTCTCTGTCCCAATCTATGTTTTATCCTTGATTCTACTTATATTGCTCTCTTCTCTCTCTCAAGATATTCCCTCTAGTTTAGTCACTCTTTCATCACTCTACCCTCATCTATCTCTCATTTTTTCTCACTTTCTCTCACACATCTCGCTCCGCTTCTCCCTCCTTCCCCCATCTCTCCTCTCTCTCCTCTTATCTTTCACACATTCGCTGTCTTTCTTGCTCTCTCACTGCTCTATCTTCTCTAGTTCTCTTCTCCTTCTATTTCTCTCCCGCTCTCTCTATCTATCTTCAGTTTAACTCTCACTATCACTCCCTCCCTCTTTCTCTCCATTTTTCTTCGCTCCTCTCTTTATTTTTCTCTCGATCTTTCTCTCTCATTCTCGCTCCCTCAAATTTTCTCTTTAATTTCATTCTTGATCATCCTCCCTCCACCTCCCTCTCATCTCATTCTGTCAACCTCAAACCTCTTTACACTTTCTTTCATTCTCTCAATCTCTTTAAACCCCTCCCTCTTTCTCTCCATTTTTCTTCGCTCCTCTCTTTATTTTTCTCTCGATCTTTCTCTCTCATTCTCGCTCCCTCAAATTTTCTCTTTAATTTCATTCTTGATCATCCTCCCTCCACCTCCCTCTCATTCTTTCAACCTCAAACCTCTTTACACTTTCTTTCACTCTCTCAATCTCTTTAAACCCTTTTCTCAATTTTACTTGCACTTTTTTTAGTTGTTGTCCATTTCATTCTCAATATTTCTCTCTCTCCATCTCTCTTCTCCCTGTATTTTTCCTTTCTCCCTCCCTCTCTTTCTTTCACTTACCCTCCTTAATCTCCTTAATATTTCTCATTTAATATTTCTCATTTTCTCTCTCTTCTCTCTCTCACTCTCCTCATATATTTCTCTCACTTTATCTCTCTTTATCTCTCCCTCTCTTATGTCTATCCCGCACTTCCTTCCTTTCTAATTCTCTCTCTCTCTCGTTTCTAACTCATTCTCTTCTCCTCCCTCCCTCTTGTTTTATCTTCCATTACACTCTCTTCTATTTTATTTCTTTCTCTCCCTCTATTGCTAGTCTCTATTGAATTTTACTTTCACTTTTGCCCTCTTCCTCACTCTCTCTCTCTTTCTCACTCAATATTCTCCCTCTCTCCTTTTGTCTCTCTCTCACTCTCTCCCTATCTCTCTCTCCATCTCACCCCTTTTCTCCTACTCTTCTCCCACCCTCTCTCCCTCAAGCTCATTCTCTCTTGTGCTTCCTTCACTCTCCTCTCAATATTTCTCTCTCACTAACTCTCCCTCTTTCACTCACTCTCTTCAAAAATCTCTTTCACTCCCTCGCTCTTTCTCTTTCTTTATTATCTTTCTCTTACTACCTTATGTTACTCCCTCCTTTATCACTCTTTCTCTTCCTCCCTCCCTCTCTTTGTGGCCACCTCTCTCGCTCTCTCTTTAACTTCATCTCTCTTCCTCACTCTTCCTTCAGACATTATCCTATCTCTATTTCTCTCTCACTTTTCCTCCCTTTCTCACTTTCTATCTCTCTTCAATTTCACAAACTTTTACTCCCTTTCTCTCTTTAATCCTCACGAACTCTCTCACCCTTTCTTTTGTTCTCCCATAATTCCCTCCCTCTCCCTCTCTCTTTCACTAAATGTCTTCCTCTCTCACTCACTTACTCTTGTTCTTTCTTCCCTCACTCTCTCTTCTCTTTGTATTTCTCTCTCATTCTCTCTCTTGTTGTTGCTCCCTCTCTCTCTTTAATCTTTTTTACCTCTTCTAACTCTCTCTATTTCTCATTATCTTGGTCTCTCCTTTATCACTCTTACTTCACTCTATCATTGCTTACACTTTCTCTTGCTTTATCGCTCACTCTCTTTTTTGTCACCTTTCACTCTATCTTTGTATTGCTCTCTACTCTCCCTCCCCCTTATCTCTCTCTCACACTATTTCTCACATTCTTTTATGCTTCTCTCTTTTTATTTCCCTCCCTATTTCACTCCCTCCCTCTCTCTCACAAACATCTTTATCTCTCTTTCTCACACACTCTCTCTCACTCTCTCTTCCCTCACTTTCTCTCTTCCCTCACTCTCTCTTTTGTCTCTATTTCTCTCTCATTCTATCTTTCTTGCCCCTCTCTCACTCAAGATAAAGAATATTGAGAGTGTGTGGGATGGAGAGGGGTTGAGTTGGAGAATATTGAGAGAAGGTGTGATGGAGTGAGATAGAGAACGGAGAGAGAGAAATAAGAGAGAGAGAAAGAAAGAGTGAATAAAGGGAGAATTAGATAGAGATTTATGGACAAAGAGAAAGGGTGAGTAAAAAGAGAGTGGCCATGGAGTGAGAGAGAGAGTGAGAAAGAGAAATAGAGAGCATAAGAGTGATGTACAAACGATGTACAAAGAGAGAAGAGTGAGATAAAGAGGGAGAG
Organism: Phalaenopsis equestris; assembly: GCF_001263595.1. Classification (NCBI taxonomy): domain Eukaryota; kingdom Viridiplantae; phylum Streptophyta; class Magnoliopsida; order Asparagales; family Orchidaceae; genus Phalaenopsis; species Phalaenopsis equestris. The sequence continues at coordinate 737,660 of NW_018251384.1, read as the reverse complement.
TGAGAGGTTGAGAAAAAACAACAAGGGTAGGAGAGATTGAGAGACTTGGAGATAGTTAAGGATGGGGAGAGAGTGATGAGTGAGCGAGAGGGATATACAAGAGAGAGTGTTAAACAGATAGATAGAGATAGTGAGAGGTAAGAGAGGGAGGAGAGAAAGAATGTGAGCGACTTGAATAGAGTGAGACACAACTAGATTGATGTAGACTAAGAGACGGTGAGAGGAAAAGGAAAGTGTTGGGAAAAGAGAAAAGGAGGGATAATCTATTAGAAGATTAAGAGAGAGAAATATGGAGAGGCAAAGAAAGGGAGAGAATGAGGGAGAGCAAGAGAAAAAGGGAGTAATGATGAGGGAGTGTGAGAAAATGGGGAGAGTGGGAGAGAGCTAGAGAGACAAAAAGAGAGAAAATGGAGATTGAGCTAGAAAAGGAGGAAGAAATAGTGAGAGAGATGAGACAAAGAAAGAGGAGAGAGCTAGGGAGAGTGAGAAAGAAAAGTGAGAGGAAAGAGAGAGGGAGTGAGAGGAAGGTAGAGCTAGAGGGAGAGTGAGAAATCAAGAGAGAGAGAGAGATGAAGAGGAGGGAGAGAAAGAGAGGAATGATGAGAGGGTAGAAAGAAAAGAGAGTGAGAGTGAGTAATAGAGAGGAGGAGAGTGTGAGAATAGAGAGGGGGAGTGGGAGATCAAGTGTGACAGAGAGAGGTACGAGTGGAAAAAAAAATTCAAAACAATTAAGGGAGAGAGAAAGAATAAGGGAGAGAGAAAGAAAGGGAGAGAGAAAGAAAGCAAGGAAGAGAGGGAGGAGTGAGCAAAGGAAAGAGAGTGAGAAGAGCAAGAGATTTTGATAGGGAAGTGAGGATGAGAGAATGGTATTGTGAGTAAGTAAGGGAGACATAGAAAGACTTAGGGAGAGTGAGAATAAGAAAGATATGAGAGAGGAATGATAGCGAGAGAAGAGATAGTAAGAGAGAGTGAGATGAGTGAGATAGGGAGAGAGTGAGATAGGGAGGGGAGGAAGAGCGAGGAAGAGAAAATGATGAAGGGAGAGATAGTAAGAGAAATAAAGAAGAGTATAGAGAGAAAGAGAGATGAAGAGAGGGAGAACAAAACTAATAAAAGAGAGAATGAAATAAAAGGATGAGAAAGAGTGAGAGTAATGAAGATAGAGAACACAAAAGCATTGGAGGGATAGAGAAAAGAGAGAGGGATAGAGTGAGAGAGGGAGGAGAAGAAGAGAGGGAGGGAGAGAAGGATGGAGGGAGATATGGAGAGAGAAAGAGAGAAAAAAGAGAGAATGTGACAAAATAAGCTTGCGAGGGAGAGGAGCGAGGGGCAGAATGAGTGGGGCAGAGAGGAAAGGAGAGGGATAAAAGGAGAGAGAGTGTGGGAAAGATGGGAAGAGAGAAGAAATAGGGAATAGAGAGGAGAAATAGAGAGTGAGAGGAAGAAAGAGAGTGAGTGATAAAAAATAAGAGAGGGAGCCAATGAGAGAGGAAGATAGCGGGAGAGTAAGAGAAAGAGATAAAAAGAGATAGAAATTGAAATAGGGATTGAGAGAAAGAACCTGATAGAGGTAGGAGCGATAAAAAGATATGGGGGAGAGGCAGTGACAGCAAGAGAAAGAGTGAGGGAGGAAGGGCGAGAGAGATTGATTGAGAGATAAACAAGAGGGAGTGAGAGATATAAAGTTTTCAATAGAATGAGAGGTAGAGTAAGAAGGAGAGTGAGGGAGAAAGATGAAGAGAAAAGAGAGAGAGTAGCAGAGAATGAAAGGAGGGAAGGAGGGAGAGAGTAAGAGAAAACAACAAATAGGAAGATATAGGGAGAGTCATAAAGAGGGAGATAGAGGTATAGTTTATGAGGGAGAGAGGAGGCTTAATAAGGATAGAGAGATAAAGTGGGAGTGAGAGTGGGAGTAGCAAAGAAAGTGAGTGCAATAGAAAGTTGAAAGGATTAATACAGGGTGCAAAGGATGTAGAGCAATAGAAAAATATTAAGCGAGGGAAAAAAGATATTGTAAGAGAGAGAAAAAGAGGGAAGGATGGAGAGATAGAAATAGAAAAGTACGACCTAGAGAGAAGGACCGAATGAGAGAGGAAAAAGGGAGGGAGGGATGGAGAGTAGATAAAGAAAGAATAAAAGGGGATAGAGAGGTTGATAGGGCAAGAGATATAAGAAAGGAGAGAGTGAGCTAAAAAAAGAGAGAGAATGAGAGCAAGAGAGATAGAGGAAGAAAAAATGGAAGGGTGAGAGAGGGAGAAAGTGAGAGAAAGTAACATGATAGAGAGATTAGAGAGGGAGGAGATTGAGGGAGAGAGTGTGTGATAGTGATATAAAGAGGGGCAAAGAAAGAGAGAGATGAGAGAAAGTGAAAGTTGAATAAAGAGGTAGATATAATGCGAGGAAAAGAGAAAGAGGGAGAATATAGAGTAAAAGAGAAAAGAAGAGAAAGAGAATGAGAGAGAAAGAGAGAGAGAGAGAGGTAAATAGTGCAAGAGAGAAGGAGAGTAAGACACAAAGAGAGGAAGTGAGGGAGGGAGGTAGGGGAAGAGAGTGGAGAGAGCGAGAGAGAGATGACTGATAGAGAGAAGATTCAGAGGGAGATTATAAAAGAGAAGGAGAGAAAATGACAAAGATAGAGTGCTCAAGCGAGTGAGAGAGACACAAAGAGGGAGGTGGAGAGATGAAGGGAGAGAGATAGAGTGAGGGAGAAAAAGGGACAGGAGAGATGAGGATAGAGTGAGGGATAGAGAGAATAAGATAAGTATGGAGAGAGGGATAAAGAGAGTTGGGGAGAGAGAGTGAGCAAAAGAATTGAGTGAGGGAGAGAGTGTGTGTTTGTGAGAGAGGGAGAGAGAGAAATAAGGAGATGGAGAGTGTGTGTGTGTGTGTGAGAGGGAGAGAGAAAAATAAGGAGATGGAGAGAAAGTGTGTGTGTGTGTGAGTGAGGCAAAAAGTGGTGAAAAGTTTCTTAAAATGAAGAGAGATAGGTAGAGAGTGTGAGAGAGATGAGTGCGAGAGAGAGGGGTGGGAGAGATGAGAGAAAGTGATAAAGAGTGAGGAAGAGTAAGTGAGAGAGAGAGAGAGAACAAGAACTGGAGTAAAAGTAAATGAGAAAGAGAGAAAGTATAAGAGATAGAGAGAAATTTTACAAGAAAGGGAGAGAGATATAGAATTAATGTTTGAGAGAAAGCTAGGAAGAGGGTAATAAGAGGTTGAGAGTGAAAGGCTATGGGTGATGAATAGGCCAAGTGGGAAGAGAGAATGAGAAAGAGTGGGAGAGAAAGGGGGAGAATTTGAGGAGAGAGAAGAGAGTGGGAGAGGTAGAGTGAAAGAGTGGGAGGGAGAGACAAATAAATGTTTGAGAGAAGAAAGTGAGAGAAAAAAGAGGGAAATAAAGAGAAGAAGGGAGATTGAGAGGGAGAGAAAGAGGGACATAGGGTGGGAGTTTTTGAGAGTTAGAATGGGGGAGAGATATAGAGAGATAGAGAGTGAGTGAGAAAGAATATAGAGTGAGAGGGATAATAAGAGAGAGTTAGAGAGATAAAGAGGGTGTTAGAGAGGGATAGGGGAGAAAGAGATGGTGAGAGCGAGTATAGGGGAGCAAACAAATATATTCAAAGAAAGAAAAGATAGATAGAAAGAGGGGTGTGAGTGAAAGAGAAACATACTACAAAAAATAGATAGAGAAATACCGGAAATACCGAAGAGTGATAGGAGAAATACCGAAGAGTGATAGGGAGAAGAGAGAGAGTAAGAGAGAGGGAGAGGCAGTGAAAGAGAAAGAAACATTAACAAAGAGAGAGAAAGAGAGAGAGACAGATAGAGCAAGACTGAATAAAGATAAGAGAGATAGGGAGAGAGGGAGAGATAAAGTGGTAAAGAGAGCGAAGGAGGGAAAGGGGGATGAAGACAGGAAGGGAGAGAGAGAAGGATAAAGATAGAGTGATGAAACAAGTGAGGGAGAGGGAGATAAACGACTAAAGTGACGAAATTAGAAACACAGAAGGAAAGGAGGGCAGGAGAGAGAGAAAGAGAGTGAGAGAGAGAAGAGGAAAAAGATTGAGAGAGAAAGAAAGTAAGAGAGGTAAAGAGAGCAAAAGGAAATGGGAGAGATAGAGAGTGATAGTGTGGAAGAGAGAGCTAGTGAGAAGTAGAAAGAGAAGAGATAGTGAGAGAAATGGAGATAAAGTTGGAGAGTGTGAGGGATGGAGTGATAGATAGAGAGAGATAGAGAGTGCAAAAGATGGAGTGCAAGAGAGGAATGGTGAAAGTGGGAGAGAGAGAGGGATGGAGTTAAAGAGAGAGAGAGAGTGCAAATGATTGAGAATGCGAGAGAGATATAGTGAGAGGGGGGTAAAAGAGAGAAGGTAGATAGAGTGACAGAGATTAAGAGAGGGAGAGAGAGGGTGAGGGAGTGAAAAATAAAGAGAGAGAAAAAAATATTGACAGTAAGAGATTGATATAAATAGTGAGAGCAAGAGAAAAGAGGCCAAAAGAGAGAGTGAGAGAAAATTAAAATAAACCAAAAAAAAGGGGGAGAGAATGCATGAAGAGTGAGAGTAAGAGCTTAGAGAAATAAAGGGAGTGAGAGAAGAGAGAGAAGGAAGAGAAGATTCAGAGAGTAGAGAGAGTCAAAAAAGATAATATGAGAGAAAGGGAGAGAAGAATTGGAAGGGAGAGGGGGAGGGATGGAGATAGAGAGCTAGGAGTGGGACAAAGAAGTGTGAGAGAAGGATAACTAAAAAGAGAGAGAAAGAGGAAAAAGTACGAAAGAGATAAAGAAAAGCGAAAGAAGATATGGAGTAGAAGATAAAGTGAGTAAGAAGAAGAGAGTAAGAGAAAGGGAGAAAAAATCGGAGAGAGAGAGGAAGTGCGATATTGAGAAAGAGTGAGAGGAAAAGAGTGAGAGGAAGAGAGAGAGGGAGAGAGAGGAAGGAGCGAGAGAATAAAGAGACACTAGAGTGAGAGAGATCACACTAGAGTGAGAAATAAATATAAAGATATGGAGGGAGAAAGGAAAGATATAGAGAGAAAGAGAGCAAGAGAGTGAGGAAGTGAGAGTCAGAGAGGGTGAGAATGGGATAGTAGGAGGGAAAGAAGAGAGTGTGAGAAGAAATAGAATGTAAGTGCGAGAGGGAGAGAGATAAAGGGATTGAGAGCAAAATAGGCCAAGAGAAGAGACAGAGAAAGGGATTAAGAGCAAGATAAGGCAAGAGAGAATGAGAAAAAAGAGGGAGTGTGAGAAATGTGTGAGGATAGAGGACAAAAGAGGCAACGAGATAGAGAGAAGGGGGAGAGGGAGAGAGTGGGGGACATGAATATGAGAGATAGTGGAAGGGAGAGAGAAAGAAGAGAGAGACATGTAAGGAAGCAAGAGAGAGAGAGAAAAGGAAGGAGGGAGAAAGGGAGATGTAAGGTGAGATATAAGGAGAGAAATAGATGGAGTTGAAGGTGGATGGAGGGAGAGCAAGGCGAGAAGTAGGAAATGGAAGAGAGGGATGAAGATTGATAAAGAGCAAAATAAAGTAGAAGTGAGAGAGTGAGGGATGGAGCGAGCAATTGTGAGTGAGGAAGAGAGTGATCAAGAGAGTGAGGGAGAGGGCATGAAAGGGGAAGAGAGAGAATAAAGATAAAGAAGAGAGAGAATTGGGATGGAGATAATTTGTGAGATTAGAGAGCTTAAGAGAGCGAGGAAGGGAGAGATAAATAACAAGAGAAATAGAGCAAACAAAGGATTGGAAGGGAGAGAGATTAAGAGATATTGAGAGAGAGAGATGGGAAAAATTTGAGAAAGTTATAGAAATAGTAGACAGAAGGTGAGAATAAGGTTGAGGGAGCATGAGAGAGAGAGAGAGATTGATAGTGGAAGTTATTGTGTGAAGGAGAAAGATAGAGCACGAGAGAGATAGAGGGTGGAATGTTAGTAGAGATAGTGGAAGGGAAGGGGAGAGAGAAATATGAACAATATAGAGGGAGTAAAAGAAAAATATAGGGTGGGGAAGAGAGACGGTGAGAAGATCGCAAAGTAGAGAGCTTAAGAGAGGGAGGAAGGACGGAAAAAATGAGGTTGTGATAGAATAGAGAGAAGATGGAGAGAGTTGGAAGAGAGTGAGAGAGAGTGAGAGGGAGATAGAATGTAAGGGTGAGCATGAGAAGATAAGAAAAAAGGGCTCGGTAAAAATTATAAAATAATGAAAGGTGAATATAGGAGAGGTATCCAAATAAGGGATGGAGAGTAGGTGACTGGAAAAGCAAGTGTGTGTGTTTGTGAGAGAGAGAGAGAGAGAGACTGAAGAGTGAGATAGATATAGAATAAGTGAGAGAGACTGTAGGGGAAAGGATAATGCAACCAAGAGAGATAGTGAGAGAGAGATGAAGATAATGAGAGAGAGAATGAGAGAGAGTGAGAGGAGGAAAGAAGAGATAGTAGGAATAGAGAAAGGGAGATGTTGGGAGAGAGAGAGATTGATAAGGCAGGAAAGAGAGAGAGATAGTGAGAGGGAGAAGAGAGAGAAAAGAAAGAGCAAAAGAGAGATAGATTCAGTAAGAAAGAATGATTGAGAGAATGAGGGAGATAAGGAAGGGAGAGTTAGAGTAAACAAGAGAGGGAGAGGGAGAGAGAGTTAAAGAGAGGATGAGAAGGGCAGATAAAGACAAATGATTGTAGATAACAAGCAAAAAGGAGAGAGTTAAAGAGAGGGTGAGATGGGAAGAGAGAGAAAAATGATTAAAGATAGGAAGCGAAGAAAGAGAGAGAGGTGTTGGGACGATTTTGAGGTGTGTATGGAGCTAGAGTGGGCTAAGGATTAAGAGATAGAGAAAGAGAGAGAGAGAGTGGGAGTGGGAAGAGAGAGATAGAGCAAGAACGGAAATAGAGAGAGAGCGAGTGATAGAGAATGAGAAAAGAGAGTAAGAGTGTCAATAAAAGAGAGAGAGAGACAGGATAAGAGAGCAGGATAGAGAGAGAGGGAGCGATAAAGTGAGAGGGAGAGTAACAAAGCTAGTAAAGGGTAAAAGCTAGTAAAGGGAGAAAGATAAAGAGAGGGAGAATTAGAATGAGATAGAGAAAGAGAGGGAGAAAGAGCATGAGACATATGTAGAAAGAGATAGAGAGAGTAAGAAAGAGGGAGAAAGGAATGGAGAGAGATATAGGGATAGAGAGAGGGCGAGAGAGAGGGAGAGGGAGTGAGAGGGTGAGGGAGGGGAAAGAGAGAGAGGGAGATGGAGAGATATATAGAGTTGTGGAGTAATAG
>NW_018251384.1:717266-730356 GCF_001263595.1 Phalaenopsis equestris | reverse complement strand
AAAAGGATAGCTAGATGCAGATGAGAGAGAGAGGAGCAGGAGTGAGAGAAATAAGGAGGGAGTGAGGGAGATAGAGGGAAGAGTAACATAAAAAGATAGAAAGAGAAAGGCAGAGAAAGAGAGTAAAAGGACAAGAATGAGACTTAGAGAGCTGGAGGAGAGATGGAGGGCGAGAAAGAGGGAGAGAGATATAAAAAAGGACAAGAAAGGATGGTGGAGAGGCGGAGAGTGCAAAATTGAGAGGGAGAAGGTGTTATGGAGAGTGAGAGTTTTTGAGAGAGGAAAAGGAGTGAAGAAGAGAGATGAAGCGAGAGTGTAAGCTTAAAAAGGAGAGAGAAGAGTAAGCAAGAAAATGGAGAGGAAAAAAGAGAAAGGGAGGAAAAGAGAGAGATAGAGAGAAGGAAGGAGGGCAAAATATAAAATCGAGCGAAGATGGTGAGTCGACTAGGAATAGAGAGAAAGAAAGTAATAGAGCAAGAGAAAGGAGAGATAGAGAAGTGCCAGAGATTGAATGAGAGTGATTGGAAGAGAGCGACCAAAAAAGAAGAGAGAGAAAGAAATTGAGGTCAGAGGGAGGGATGAGAGAGAAAGTGAGAGAATGGAGAGGGAGGTGAAATATATAGAGAATGTGTGAGAGAGAGAGAGAGAGAGGAGAGAAAGGGAAATAAAGAAAGATTGTAGAGAGGTTGAAAGAGAAAGAAAAGGTGGAAGGGAGAACGAGAGAGAGTAGAGAGAATGGGAGATCAAGAGAGAGGAGGAGATTTAGAGAGTGAGAAGAGAGAGACTGTGGGAGAGCAAGAGGGATATTATAGAGAGGGCAGGAGAGAGTGAGGGAGAGATAGAGATGAAGAGTAAGTGAGGGGTAAGGATGAAGAGTAAGTGAGGGAGAGAGGGAAGAGGGGAGATTGAGATTGTGAGTGCAAGCAAAAGAAAGCTGGAGAGAGCAAGGGTGAGATGGAGCAAGCAAGAAAGAAGGAGGAAAGAGATTTTAGGGATAAGGGGGAGGAAGGAAAAATGAGAGATACAAAATGAAAGAGAGAGGAGAGACATAGAGAGAATCCGATAGAGGGGGGAAAGAAAGAGAGAGTGTGGAGTGTGTGTGTTAGAAAGAGAGAGAGCTCAAAACAGAGTGAGGGAAAGGATGGATTAAATAAGAGAATAAATAAAGAGAGAGAGAGAGTGAAAGGAGAGAGAGGTGATGATAGAGAGGGGGAGAGAGAGATCAAGAAAGAGAAAGAGAGTTAAAGAAGTTAAAGAGGACAAGATAAGAGGACAAGATAGAAGGAGAGAGATGGAAGGAGTGAAGGAGAGATGGAAGGCATGATTAAGGGAATAGGAGAGAGAAGGAGAGAGAGAACATAAGAAAGGAGAGAAAGGGAGAAATTGGGAGGCTAAGAGATGTTGAGAGAGAAGAAGAGAGAGAAATATAGTTTAGAGATAGATAAAAGGATCGAGAGCAAGAAAGGCTAAGAGAGATATAGATTGATGGGAGTGCTAGAGAAATTAGTGAAGATAGTAACAAACGAGGGTGTGCATAGTGGGAGAGAGAGAAGAAAAGTTAAAGATAAAGTGACAAAAGGGAGACGAAAAGCCTCAGTCTCTCTTTCTCACAAACTCAATCCTCTCATTATTTCATCACTCATTTCTCTTCAGCAACCTCACTGTTCCTCTCTATCATTCCCCTTCCATTTTCACTTAGTCTCTCTTTTACTTCCATTTTCACTTAGTCTCTCTCCACGTCTCTCTCTCACACTCTCTCTCTCTCCTACCCTCCTTTTCATTCTTTCTAATGTTATCACTGTAGTGCTTTTTTTTTTCCTCCGCTCCTCCCTTATTTCTCACTCTATCTTTATCTTTTTCACTCTCGTTCTCCATCCCCCTTTCCCTCCTTCCCTCTCTCCCTATCTATCTTTTCTCTATTCTCTCTTTTTTTATCTCTTACTCTCTTTCTCTTTCTTTCTCTCACTTTGTCAATTTTTCTACTTCTTTCCCTGCCTCCCCCTCTCTCTCACTCTCACTCTCTCTCTTATTCTCTCACGCTACTCTTTCTCACTGTCTTTCTCACCCTCTTGCTCTCTCTTTCTCTTCTATCTCTCTTTCTCTCTCTCTCATTATTTGAATATATTCGTTTGCTTCCCTTTAATCTCTCTCATACCTTTTCCCTCTCGTTTGTCCCTCTCCATCACTCTCTTTCTCTCTCTCTATCTCACTCTATCTTCTTTCACTCTCACTCTCTCTCCCTTGCTCCCTTTCTCTCTCACACTGTATCTCTTAATATCTCTCACTTATTCCAACCCTCAAAAACTCCCTCCCCATGTCCCTTTTTTCTCTCCTTCTCTATCTCCCTTCCTCTCTTCATTTCCCTCATTATTCTCCCCTCTACTCTCTCTATCTTCTCTCTCTTTCTTCTCTCACACCATTCATTTTCTCTCCCACCGTCTCTTTCACTCCACCTCTCCTGCTCTCTGCACTCTCATTCTCTCCCTCTCTTTCTCAATCTCCCCCCCCCCACTGGGCCTATTCAACACCCACAACCTTTCACTCTCAACCTCTTATCGCCCTCTCCCTAGCTCTCTCTCTCTCTCACTCTCTCACCTTATTGTTATATCTCTCCCTCTCTCTCATATCCTTTCTCTCTTCCAACTTACGCTCCCTTTCATTCAGTATGACCCTACCTCTCTTTTTTTTCAACATACTTATCATACTCTCTGTATCCCTTTCTCTTTTCCCATCTAACTCTTCACATATCTCTCACAATCACTCTTATGCTCTCTCTCTTACTCCCTCTCCGTCTTGCTCGCTCCACACTCTCTCTCCCTCCATCTTTTTATCTCTCTCCCTCTCTCCCTCTCTCACAGACGTACTCTATCTTCCTCCCTCAATCTATCTTGCTCACTCTCTCTCTCTCCCCACACTCTCTTTCTCCCTCTCTGATGCTACCTCTCTTTCTCTCTCTCTGTCCATACTTATCTTATTCTCTATATCGCTCACTCTCTCTTCATCTCCCCTTACCACTATCTATATCTCTCCCTTTTTCTTCCTCACTCTATCTGTCTCGTTTCTTCTCTCCACCTCCCTCTCTCTATCTCTCTCACTCGCTTGCGCCCTGTATCTTTCTCACTCTTCTCTTTCTCTCTTATATTCTCTCTCTTACTCTTCTCTCTACTAGTCCTCTTTCTCACACTTACTCTTACACTCTCAACTCTCTTCTCCCCCCCTCTCCAACTCCCTTTGTGTCTCACTCTCCGCCCCTCCCTCTTTATTTACCTCTTTTGCTTGCTCTATCTTTATCTCATTCTCCCTCTCTTTTATTATCTCTCTTACTCTATCTATTTTCTCTCTCAGCCCCTATCACTCTCTCACTCTCTCATTTGCTCTCTCTCTCTCTCTCTCTCTCTCGGTTGCTCTCTCTCAATTCCTATCCAACCACCAAAACTCACTTCCTATGTCCTCTTTCTATCTCTACTCATTTTATTGCTCTCCTTCCCTTTATCTCTTACACTCTTTGTCCCACACCCACTCTCGCTCTCTTTCTGTCCCTTGTTAATCATCTCACTCACTCCCTCTATCTCTCTCTTTTCATCCATTCCCTCTCTCATTCTCTGTCCCAATCTATGTTCTATCCTTGATTCTACTTATATTCCTCTCTTCTCTCTCTCAAGATATTCCCTCTAGTTTAGTCACTCTCTCATCACTCTACGCTCATCTATCTTCATTTTTTATCACTTTCTCACACACATCTCGCTCCGCAACTCCCTCCTTCCCCCCTCTCTCCCTCTCTCTCTTCTTATCTTTCACACATTAGCTGTCTTTCTTGCTCTCTCACTGCTCTATCTTTTCTCGTTCTCTTCTCCTTCTGTTTCTCTCCCGCTCTCTCTATCTATCTTCAATTTAACTCTCACTATCACTCCCTCCCGCTTTCTCTCCATTTTTTCCTCACTCCTCTCTTTATTTTTCTCTCGATCTTTCTCTCCCATTCCAGCTCCCTCAAATTTTCTCTTTAATTTCATTATTGATCATCCTCCCTCCACCTCCCTCTCATTCTGTCAACCTCAAACATTTTTAAACTTTCTTTCACTCTCTCAATCTCTTTAAACCCTTTTCTCAATTTTACTTGCTCTTTTTTTAGTTGTTGTCCATTTCCTTCTCAATATTTCTCTCTCTCCCTCTCTCTTCCTCTTAGACTCCCTGTATTTTTCCTTTCTCGCTCCCTCTCTTTCTTCCACTTACCCACCTTAATATTTTTCATTTGCTCTCACTCTTCCCTTCCTCACTCTCCTCATATATTTCGCTCACTTTCTCTCTCCCTCTCTTATGTCTATCCCGCACTTCCTTCCTTTCTCATTCTCTCTCTCTCTCTCTCTCTTGTTTCTAACTCATTCTCTTCTACTCCCTCCCTCTTGTTCTATCTTCCATTACACTCTCTTATATTTTATTTCTTTCTCTCCCTCTATTGCTAGTATTTATTGAATTTTACTTTCACTCCTACCCACTTCCTCACTCTCTCTCTTTCTCACTCAATATTCTCCCTCTCTACTTTTGTATCTCTCTCACTCTCTTCCTATCTCTCTCTCCATCTCACCCCCTTTCTCCTGCTCTTCTCCCACCCTCTCTCCCTCAAGCTCATTTTCTCTTGTGCTTCCTTAATTCTCTTCTCTCACTAACTCTCCCTCTCACTAACTCTCCCTCTTTCACTCACTCTCTTCAAAAATCTCTTTCACTCCCTCCCTCTTTCTCTCTCTTTATTATCTCTCTCTTACTACCTTATGTTACTCCCTCCTTTATCACTCTTTCTTTCCCTCCCACCCTCTCTTTGTGGCCACCTCTCTCACTCTCTCTTTAACTTCATCTCTCTTCCTCACTCTTCCTTCAGACATTATCCTATCTCTATTTCTTTCTCACTTTTCCTCCCTTTCTCACTTTCTGTCTCTCTTCAATTTCACAAACTTTTACTCCCTCCCTTTCTCTTTTTAATACTCACGAACTCTCTCACCCTTTATTTTGTTCTCTCACACTTCCCTCTCTCACTCTCCCTCTCTCTTTCACTAAATGTCTTCCTCTCTCACTCACTTACTCTTTTTCTTTCTTCCCTCTTTTCTTCCCTCACTCTCTCTTCTCTCTGTATTTCTCTCTCATTCTCTCTCTTGTTGTTGCTCCCTCTCTCTCTTTAATCTTTTTAACCTTTTATAAATCTCTCTATTTCTCGTTATCTTGGTCTCTCTCTTATCACTCTTACTTCACTCTATCATTGCTTACACTTTCTCTTGCTTTATCGCTCACTCTCTTTTTTGTCACCTTTCACTCTATCTTCGTATTGCCCTCTACTCTCCCTCCCCCTTATCTCTCTCTCACACTATTTCTCACATTCTTTTACATTCTTCTCACATTCTTTTATGCTTCTCTCTTTCTTTTTCCCTCCCTATTTCACTCCCTCCCTCTCTCTCACAAACATCTTTATCTCTCTTTCTCACACACTCTCTCTCACTCTCTCTTCCTCACTCTCTCTTTTGTCTCTATTTCTCTCTCATTCTATCTTTCTTGCCCCTCTCTCACTCAAGATAAATAATATTGAGAGTGTGTGGCATAGAGAGGGGTTGAGATGGAGAATATTGAGAGAGGGTGTGATGGAGTGAGATAGAGAACGGAGAGAGAGAGATGAGAGAGAGAGAAAGAGTGAATAAAGGGAGAATTAGGTAGAGATTTATAGATAAAGAGAAAGGGTGAGTAAAAAGAGAGTGGCGGTGGAGTGAGAGAGAGAGTGAGAAAGAGAGAGAGAGAGCATAAGAGTGATGGAGAGAAGAGAGAGATAAAGAGGGAGGGTGGAGAGTGAGAGGTTGAGAGAGGTTGAGAAAAAACAACAAGGGTAGGAGAGATGTAGAGAGGTGGAGAGAGTTAAGGATGGGGAGAGAGTGATGAGTGAGCGAGAGGGATATAGAAGAGAGAGAAGAGAGAGTGAAACAAATAGATAGAGATAGTGAGAGGTAAGAGAGGGAGGAGAGAGATGACTTGAATAGAGTGAGACATAACTAGATTGATGTAGACTAAGAGAGGGTGAGAGGAAAAGGAAAGCGTGGGAGAAAAGAGAAAATGAGGGTGGATCTATTAGAAGATTAAAAGAGAAATATGGAGAGGCAAAGAAAGGGAGAGAGTGATGGAGAGCAAGAGAAAAAGAGAGCAAGTGATGGAGAGCAAGAGAAAAAGGGAGTAATAAGGAGGGAGTGTGAGAAAATGGGGAGAGTGGGAGAGAGCTAGAGAGAGAAGAAGAGAGAAAATGAACATTGATCTAGAAAAGGAGGAAGAAATAGTGAGAGAGATGAGACAAAGAAAGAGGAGAGAGCTAGGGAGAGTGAGAAAGAAAAGTGAGAGGAAAGAGAGAGAGGGAGTGAGAGGGAGGTAGAGCTAGAGGAAGAGTGAGAAAGCAAGAGAGAGAGAGATGAAGAGGAGGGAGAGAAAGAGAGGAATGGTGAGAGGGTAGAAAGAAAAAGGAGTGAGAGTGAGTAGAAGAGAGGAGGAGAGTGTGAGAATAGAGAGGGGGAGTGGGAGATCAAGTGTGATAGAGAGAGGAACGAGTGGAAGAAAAATTCAAAACAATTAAGGGAGAGAGAAAGAGAGCAAGGAAGAGAGGGAGGAGTGAGCAAAGGAAAGAGAGTGAGAGGAGCAAGAGATAATGATAGTAAAGTGAGGGTGAGAGAATGGTATTGTGAGTAAGGAGGGGGAGGAAGAGCGGGGAAGAGAAAATGATGAAGGGAGAGATAGTAAGAGAAATAAAGAAGGGTACAAGGGTACAGAGAGAAAGAGAGATAAAGAGAGGGAGAACAAAACTGAGAGAAGAGAGAACGAAATAAGACGGTGAGAAAGAGCGAGAGTAATGAAGAGAGAGAACAAAAGAGCATTGGAGGGATAGAGAAAAGAGAGAGGGACAGAGTGAGAGAGGGAGGAGAATAAAGAGAGGAGGAGAGTAAGAACAAGAGGGAGAGAAGGACGGAGGGAGATATGGAGAGAGAAAGAGAGAAAGAAGAGAGAATGTGACAAAATAAGCTTGTGAGGGAGAGAAGGAGCGAGGGGTAGAATGAGTGGGGCAGATAGGAAAGGAGAGGGATAAAAGGAGAGACAGAGGGTGGGAAAGATGGGAAGAGAGAAGAAATAGGGAATAGAGAGGAGAAATAGAGAATGCGAGGAAGAAAGAGAGTGAGTGATAAAAAATAAGAGAGGGATCCAATGAGAGAGGAAGATAGAGGGAGAACAAGAGAGGGAGAGATAAAGGGAGAAAGAGATTGCAATAGCGAATGGGAGAAAGAACCTGATAGAGGTAGGAGCGATAAAAAGATATGGGGAGAGAGAGGGAGTGACAGAAAGAGAAAGAGTGAGGGAGGAAGGGCGAGAGAGATTGACTGAGAGATAAACAAGAGGGTGTGAGAGATATAGAGTTTTCAATAGAATGAGAGGAAGAGTAAGAAGGAGAGCCAGGGAGAAAGATGAAAAGAAAAGAGAGATAGAGTAAGAGAGACTGAAAGGAGGGAAGGAGGGAGAGAGTAAGAGAAAACAACAAATAGGAAGATATAGGGAGAGTCATAAAGAGGGAGATAGAGGTAGAGATGATGAGCGAGAGAGGAGGCTTAATAATGGTAGAGAGATAAAGTGGGAGTGAGAATGGGACTAGCAAAGAAAGTGAGTATAACAAAAAGGTGAAAAGATTAATACAGGGTGAAAAGGATGTAGAGCAATAGAACAATATTAAGGGAGTTAATAAAGATATTGTAAGAGAGAGAAAAAGAGGGAAGGAGGGAGGGATAGAAATAGAAAAGTACGAGCTAGGGAGAAGGACAGAATGAGAGAGGAAAAAGGGAGGGAGGGATGGAGAGTAGAGAAAGAAAGAAGAAAAGGGGATAGAGAGGTTGATAGGGCAGAGATATAAGAAAGGAGACAGTGAGCACAAAAAAAGAGAGAGAAATGAGAGCAAGAGAGATAGAGGAAGAAAAAATGGAAGGGTGAGAGTGGGAGAAAGTGAGAGAAAGAAACGTGATAGAGAGATTAGAGAGGGAGGAGATTGAGGGAGAGAGTGTGTGATAGTGATATATAGAGGGGCAAAGAAAGAGAGAGATGAGCGAAAGTGAAATATGAATGAAGAGGTAGATATAATGCGAGTAAAAGAGAAAGAGGGAGTAAGAGGGTGGGAGAGTGATAGAGCAAGATCAAAGGAGAGATGGAGAGAAGAAGGAAGGAGAGTGAGGCACAAAGAGAGGAAGTGAGGGAGGGAGGTAGGGGAAGAGACTAGAGAGAGCGAGAGAGAGAGGACTGCTAGAGAAAGATTAAGAGGGAGATTATAAAAGAGAAAGAGAGAAAATGAGAAAGCAAGAGTGTTAAAGCGAGGGAGAGAGACACAAAAAAGAGGGAGGTGGAGAGATGAAGGGAGAGAGATAGAGTGAGGGAGAAAAAGGGACAAAAGAGATGAGGATAGAGCGAGGGATAAAGAGAATAAGATAAGTATGGAGAGAGGGATAAAGAGAGTTGGGGAGAGAGAGAAATAAGGAGATGGAGAGAGAGTGTGTGTGTGAGTGAGGCAAAAAGTGGTGAAAATTTTCTTAAAACGTAGAGAGATAGGTAGAGAGTGCGAGAGAGACGGCTGGGAGAGATGAGAGAATGCGAGGGAGAGAGAGGAAGAGTAAGTGAGAGAGAGAGAGCAAGAAATGGAGTAAAAGTAAATGAGAAAGAGAGAAAGTATAAAAAATAGGGAGAGAGTTTACAAGAAAGGGAGAAAGATATAGAAATAATGTGTGACAGAGAGCTAGGAAGCGGGTAATAAGAGGCTGAGAGTGAAAGGCTGTGGGTGATGAATAGGCCAAGTGGGGTAGAGAGGTAGGGGAGATAAAGAGACAAGACTTTGAGAGAGAGATAGAGGGAGAGTGAGAAAAATGGGGGAAAGGGTGGGAGAGAAAGAGGGAGAATTTGAGGAGAGAGAAGAGAGAGTAGGAGAGGTAGAGTGAAAGAGTGGGAGGGAGAGACAAATAAATGTTTGAGAGAAGAAAGTGAGAGATAAAGGAGGGAAATAAAGAGAAGAAGGCAGATTGAGAGGGAGAGAAAGAGGGACGTGGGGTGGGAGTTCTTGAGGGTTAGAATGAGGGAGAAATATAGAGAGATAGAGAGTGAGAGAGAAAGAATATAAAGTGAGAGGGATAATAAGAGAGAGATAGAGAGAGAAAGAGAGTGTTAGAGAGGGATAGGGGAGAAAGAGACGGTGAGAATGAGTAAAGGGGAACAAACAAATAGATTCAAACAATGAAAAGATAAATAGAAAGAAGGGTGTGAGTGAAAGAGAAACATACTACAAAAAATAGATAGAGAAATACCGAAGAGTGATAGGGAGAAGAGAGAGAGAAAGAGAGAGAGAGAGAGGAGAAGAGAGAGACCAAGAGAGAGAGTTAGAGAGAGGGAGAGGAGAAACATTGACAAAGAAAATTGACAAAGAGAGAGAAAGAGAGAGACAGATAGAGAAAGAGAGAATGAAGATAAGAGAGATAGGGAGAGAGGGAGGGATAAAGGGTAAAGAGAGCGAAGGAGGGAAAGGGGGATGAAGACAGGAAGGGAGAAAGAGAAGGATAAAGATAGAGTGATGAAACAAGTAAGGGAGTGTGAGAGAAAGGACTAAAGTGACGAAATTAGAAAGACAGAAGGAATGGAGGGCAGGAAAGAGAGAAAGAGAGTGAGAGAGGGAAGAGAAAACAGATTGAGAGAGAAAGAAAGTAAGAGAGGGCAAAAGGAAATGGAAGAGATAGAGAGTGATAGTGTGGAAGAGAGAGCTAGTGAGAAGTAGAAAGAGAAGAGATAAAGAGAGAAATAGAGACAAAGTTGGAAAGCGAGAGGGATGGAGTGAAAGATAGAGAGAGATAGAGAGTGCAAAATATGGAGTGCAAGAGAGGAATGGTAAAAGTGGGAGAGAGAGAGGGATGGAGTTAAAGAGAGAGAGAGTGTTCAAATGATTGAGAATACGAGAGAGATATGGTGAGAGGGGGTAAAAGAGAGAAGGTAGATAGAGTGACAGAGATTAAGAGAGGGAGAGAGAGGCTGAGGGAGTGAAAAATAAAGAGAGAGAAAAAGAATATTGAGAGCAAGAGATTGATATAAATAGTGAGAGTGAGAGAAAAGAGGCCAAAAGAGAGAGTGAGAGAGAAGCAAAATAAACTAAAAGAAAGGGGGAGGGAAAGCATGAAGAGTGAGAGTAAGAGCTTAGAGAAATAAAGGGAGTGAGAGAAGAGAGAGAAGCAAGAGAAGATTCAGAGAGTAGAGAGAGTCAAAAAAGATAATGTGAGAGAAAGGGAGAGAGAAGAAGTGGAAGGGGAGGGGGAGGGATGGAGATAGAGAGCTAGGAGTGGGACAAAGAAGTGTGAGAGAAGGATAACAAAAAAGAGAGAGAAAGAGAATAAAGTACAAAAGAGATAAAGAGAAGCGAAAGAAGATATGGAGTAGAAGATAGAGTGAGTAAAAAGAAGAGAGTAAGAGAAAGGGAGAAAAAATCAGAGAGAGAGGGAGTGCGATATTGAGGAAGAGTGAGAGGAAGAGTGAGAGGGAGAGGAAGGAAGGTGCGAGAGAATAAAGAGAGTATAGAAAAAGAGAGATCTCACTGGAGTGAGAAATAAATATAGAGATATGGAGGGAGAAAGGAAAGATATAGAGAGAAAGAGAGCAAGAGAGTGAGAAAGCGAGAGTGAGAGAGGTTGAGAATGGGATAATGGGAGGGAAAGGAGAGAGTGTGAGAAGAAATAGAGCGTAAGTGCGAGAGAGAGAGAGAGAAAGGGATTGAGAGAAAAATAGACCATAAGAAGGAGAGACAGAGAAAGGCATTGAGAGCAAGATAAGGCAAGAGAGAATAAGATAAAATAGAGAGTATGAGAAATGTGTGAGGATAGAGGGACAAAAGAGGCAACGAGATAGAAAGAAGAGGGAGAGGGAGAGAGTGGGGGACAAGAATAGGAGAGATAGTGGAAGGGAGAGAGAAAGAAGAGAGAGAGAAGTGAGGAAGCAAGAGAGAGAGAGAAAAGGAAGGAGGGGGAGAGGGAGATGTAAGGTGAGATATAAGGAGAGAAATAGATGGAATTGAAGTTGGATAGAGGGAGAGCAAGGCAAGAAGTAGGCAATGGAAGAGAGAGGGATGAAGACTGATAAAGTGAGCAAAAGAAAGTAGAAGTGAGAGAGTGAGGGAGGGAGCGAGCGATTGTGAGTGAGGAAGAGAGAGAATAAAGACAAAGAAGAGAGAGAATTGGGATGGAGATAGTTTATGAGATTAGAGAGCGTAAGAGAGCGAGGAAGGGAGGGATAAATAACAAGAGAAATAGAGAAAACAAAGGATTGGAAGGGAGAGAGATTAAGAGATACTGAGAGAGAGAGGGAGAGGGGAAAAATTAGAGAAAGTTATAGAGAATAGAAATAGTAGAGAGAAGGTGAGAATAAGGTTGAGGGAGCATGAGAGAGAGAGATTGATAGTGGAAGCTATTGTGTGAAGGAGAAAGATAGAGCACGAGAGAGATAGAGGGTGGAATCAGAGTAGAGATAGTGGAAGGGAAGGGGAGAGAGAAATATGAACAATATAGAGAGGTTAAAAGAAAAATATAGGGAGAGGAAGAGAGACGGTGAGAAGATCGCAAGGTAGAGAGCTTAAGAGAACGAGGAAGGGAGGGAACAAATGAGGGTGTGATAGAATAGAGAGAAGATGGAGAGAGTTGGAAGAGAGTGCGAGAGAGTGAGAGGGAGATAGAATGTAAGGGTGAGCATGTGAAGACAAGAATGGGAGAGATAGTGGAAGGGAGAGAGAAAGAAGAGAGAGAGAAGTGAGGAAGCAACATAGAGAGAGAAAAGGAAGGAGAGATAGAGAGTGATGTAAGGTGAGATATTAGGAGAGAAATAGATGGAATTGAAGGTGGATAGAGGGAGAGTGAGGTGAAGAAGTAGGGAATGGAAGAGAGAGGGATGAAGATCGATAGAGAGAGCAAAAGAAAGCGAAGTGAGAGAGTGAGGGAGGGAACGAGCGATAGTGAGAGAGGAAGAGAGTGATCGAGAGAGAGAGGGAGAGGGCATGAAAGGGGAAGGAGAGAGAACAAAGACAAAGAAGAGAGAGAATTGGGATGAAAAATGTTTGTGAGATTAGAACAGAGAGGGATAAATAACAAGAGAAATAGAGCAAACAATGGATTGGGAGGAAGAGAGATTGAGAGAGAGAGAGAGGGAAAAAATTAGAGAAAGCCTTAGAAATAGTAGAGAGAAGGTGAGAACAAGGTTGAGGGAGCATGAGAGAGAGAGAGATAGATAGTAGAAGCTATTGTGTGAAGGACAAAGATAGAGTACGAGAGAGATAAAGGGTAGAATGGGAGTAGAGATAGTCGAAGGGAAGTTGAAAGAGAAATATGAACAATATAGAGGGAGGTAAAAGAAAAATATAGGGTGAGGAAGAGGGATGGTGAGAGGACTGCAAAGTAGAGAGCTTAAGAGAGGAAGGAAGGGAGGGAAAAGTTGAGGGCATGATAAAATAGAGAGAAGATGGAGAGAGTTGGAAGAGAGTGAGAGAGAGTGATAATGAGATAGAATGTAAGGGTGAGTAATAGAAGAAAAGAAAAAAAAGGGCTCGGTAAAAATTAAAAAATAATGGAAGGTGAATATAGGAGAGGTATCCAAATAAGGGATGGAGAGTAGGTGAATGGAAAAGCAAGTGTGTGTGCGTGTGTGTGTGAGAGAGAGAGAGATTGAAGATATAGAATGAGTGAGAGAGAGTGCAGGGGAAAGGATAATGCAAGCAACTAAGAGAGATAGAGAGAGAGAGATGAAGATAATGAGAGAGAGAATGAGAGAGTGAGAGAAAGAGGAAAGAAGAGATAGTAGGAATTGAGAAAGGGAGATGTTGGAAGAGAGAGAGTGATAGGGCAAGAAAGAGGGAGAGATAGTGAGAGGGAGAAGATAGAGAAAAGAAAAAGCAAAAGAGAGATAAAAGAGAGATAGAGTAAGTAAGACGAGATAGAGTAAGTAAGACAGAATGATTGAGAGAATGAGGGAGATAAGGAAGGGAGAGAGTTAGAGTAAACAAGAGAGGGAGAGGGAAGGAGTA
>NW_018251384.1:690592-717232 GCF_001263595.1 Phalaenopsis equestris | reverse complement strand
AAGATAAAAAGCAAAAAGAAAAGCAAAAAGGAGAGAGTTAAAGAGAGCGTGAGATGGGAAGAGAGAGACAAATGATTAAAGATAGGAAGCGAAGAAAGGGAGAGAGGTGTTGGGAGGATTTGGAGGTGTGTATGGAGCTAGAATGGGCTAAGGATACAGAGATAGAGAAAGAGAGAGCGAGTAGGAGTGGGAAGAGAGAGATAGAGCAAGAACTAAAATTGAGAGAGATCGAGTGATAGAAAATGAGAGAAGAGAGTAAGAGTGTTAAGAAAAGAGAGGGAGAGAGAGGATAAGAGAGCAAGATAGAGAGAGGGAGCGATAAAGTGAGAGGGAGAGTAATTGAGCTAGATAAAGGGAGAAATAGAAGCTAGATAAAGGGAGAAAGATAAAGAGAGGGAGAATTAGAATGAGATAGAGAAAGAGAGGGAGAAAGAGCATGAGAGATATATAGAAAGAGATAGAAAGAATAAAAAAGAGGGAGAATGGAATTGAGAGAGATAAAGGATAGAGAGAGGGGGAGAGAGAGGGAGAGGGAGTGAGAGGGAGAGGGAGGGGAGAGAAAGAGAGGGAGACAGAGAGATATATAGAATGGTGGAGTAATAGAGTGAGAGAGATTGAGAGATAAATTGAGAAAGAGTGGAGTAAGAGTGGGAGGGATAGAAAGAAAAGGTTAGCTAGATGAAGATGAGAGAGCGAGAGGAGCAATAGTGAGAGAAATAAGGAGGGAGTGAGGGAGACAGAGGGAAGTGAAACATAAAAAGATAGAAAGAGAAAGACAGAGGAGGGAGAGTGAGAGAAGAAGAGCAAGGGGAAGGAAAGAGAGAGAGTAAAAGGAAAAAAATGAGACTTAGAGAGCTGAAGGAGAGATGGAGGCTGAGAAAGAGGGAGAGAGATATAAAGAAGGAAAAGAAAGGATGGGGAAGAGGCGGAGAGTGCAAAATTGAGAGGGAGAAGGTGTTGTGGAGAGTGAGAGTGAAAGATCGAGAAAGAGAGCGAGAGTTTTTGAGAGAGGAAGAGAGGAGAGAGGAAAAGAAGGAGCGAAGAAGAGAGATGAAGCGAGAGTGTAAGCTTAAAAAGGAGAGAGAAGAGTAAGCAAGAGAAGGGATAGGGAAAAAGAGAAAGGGAGGAAAAGAGAGAGATAGAGAAAAGGAAGGAGGGAAAAATATAAAATCGAGAGAAGATGGTGAGCCGACTATGGATAGAGAGAAAGAAAGTAATAGAGAAAGAGAAACGAGAGATAGAGAAATGCCAGAGAGTGAATGAGAGTGATAAGAAGAGAGCGACCAAGGGAGAAGAGAGAGAAAGAAATTGAGGAGAGAGGGAGGGATGAGAGAGAAAGTGAGAGAATGGAGAGGGAGGTGAGATATATAGAGAATGTTAGAGAGAGAGAGAGAGGAGAGAGAGAAATAAAGAAAGATGGCAGAGAGGCTGAAAGAGAGGAAAGGTGGAAGGGAGAATGAGAGAGAGTAGAGAGAAACAGAGATCAAGAGAGAGGAGGAGGACATTTAGAGAGTGAGATGAGAAAGAGTGTGGGAGAACAAGAGGGATATTATAGAGAGGGCAGGAGAGAGTGAGTGAGAGATAGAGATGAAGAGTAGAGAGGGAAGAGGGGAGATTGAGATTGTGAGTGCAAGAAAAAGAAAGCGGGAGAGAGCAAGGGTGAGATGGAGGAAGCTGGAGCAAGCAAGAAAGGAGGGAGGAGAGAGATATTTGGGATAAGCGGGAGGAAGGCAAGAGGAGAGATATAAAAAGAGAGAGAGAAGGAGACACATAGAGAGAATCAGATAGAGATAGAGGGAAAGAAAGAGAGAGTGTGTGTGTGTTAGAAAGAGAGAGAGAGCTCAAAATAGAGTGAGAAGGGAAAGGATGGATTAAATAAGAGAATAAATAAAGAGAGAGAGAGAGTGAAAGGAGAGAGAGGTGATGAGAGAGAGGGGGAGAGAGAGAGCAAGAAAGAGAAAGAGAGTTAAAGAGGACAAGATGGAAGGAGAGAGATGGAGGGAGTGAAGGAGAGATGGAAGGCATGATTGAGGGAATAGGAGAGAGAAGGAGAGAGAGAACAAAAGAAAAGAGAGAAAGGGAGAAATGGGGAGGCTAAGAGATGTTGAGAGAGAAGAAGAGAGAGAAATATAGTTGAGAGATAGACGAAAGGATCAAGAGCAAGAAAGGGTAAGAGAGATAGAGATTGATGGGAGTGCTAAAGAAATTAGTGAAGATAGCGACAAACGAGAGTGTGCGATAGTGGGAGAGAGAGAAGAAAAGTTAAAGATAAAGTGACAAAAGGGAGACGAAAAGTGAGGGGTGAAAGAGGGATAGAAGGGGAAAGTTATTAAGTGAGAGAGAGAATGGGAGGAAGAGAGAAAGGAAGGGAGGGAGAGAAGAAGGGAGAGAGATAACAAAGTGGGTAGAAGTGCTAGAGGGAAGAAGAGAGAGGGGACGGGAGAGGGAGAGGGAGGAAGAGAGAGTGGATAAGAGAGGGAGAGGGGTAGGGGGTGGGGGGGAGGGGGGGGGGGGGGGAGGAGGATGCCCGAGTGTAAGAGAGTGAGTGTGGGAGATAGAGTGAGAGAGAATAAAGAGAGAAGAGACAAAAGGGAAGAGAGAGAAGAGAGACAGGTATTATGGGAGGGAAGGAGGGATAAACACAGAGAGAGGAGAGAGAGAGGAGCTAGATGGAGTGAAGGAGAGATTAAGAAGGCGAGAGAGGTAAATGGAAAGAGAAGAGAGATTGTTTGAGAAAGAGGGAAAAAGAAAGAGAGAGAGAGAGAAGAAAGGAGGAGGAGAGAAGTAGGGAAGAAGAGGGAGGTGGGCAAGAGTAGATAGAGAGAGTTGGAAAGAGAGAAAGAGAAAGAAAGAAGAAGCATTAGAATTAGAATAGAGAGAGCATGCATGCGTAAGAATGAAATAGAGAGAGATGAAGGGAGGGAGAGGCATAGAACATGAGAGAGAATATGACAAAGAGAATAGTATAGAGGGAGAGAACCAGAGTGAGAGAGATATACAAAGAGAGGAAGAGAGAGCATGATAAATTGGAAAAGAGGGAGGGGGAGAAAGGTGAGAGAGAGATGAGAAAGATCAATAGAAAGTAAGACATAGAGAGAGAAAGCAAAGGAAAATGTTAGAGAACAGTGATGTAGAAAATGAAAGAGAGATTTAGAGAGTTTTAGTGAGAGAAGGAAAGAGAGAACAAAAATGAGAAGATAAAAGAGTGAGATAAAGAGAGAAAGATAGAAGAGAGTGGTGGTGAGGGAGGAAGAGAGACAAAAGGCATGCGAGAGATAGAGAGATAGGTGAGATAGTGGGGTGGGGGAGGGAGAGAGGAAGATAGAGAGAAAGGGAGAAGAGAGGAAGAATGAATCAAGATGGCGGGAGGGAGGGAGAGAGAGAGAGAGGCAGAAAGCGTGAGCGACAGATAGAAGAGTGAGATACCCTCCCTTTCTCTCCTTAACCCTCTCCATACTCTGTCACTCTTTCTTCTAGTCTCTCTCACTTAACTCCCTCCCTCTCCCTCTCTCTCTCACTCAATGTTTTCCTCTCTCACTCACTTAGCCTTGTTCTTTCTTCCCTTAGTCTCTCCTCTCTCTGTATTTCTCTCATTCTCTCTCTTATTGTTGCTTCCTCTCTCTCTTATCTTTCTCACCACTTCTATCTCTCTACTTCTCATTCTCTTGCTCCTCTTATCTATCACTCTTACTTCCCTCTTGCTCTCTTTGCTTATTCTTTCTATTGCTTTATCGCTCACTCTCTTTTCTCACCTTTCACTCTATTATTGTATTTGTCTCTTCTATCCCTCTTCTCATCTCTCTCACAAATTCTCACTTTCTCTTACACTTATTTATCTCTCTTTTTCCCTCCCTATTTCACTCCCTCCCTCTCTCTCACACACACATCTTTATCACTCTTTCTCACACACTCTCTCTCACTCTCTTCCTTCACTCTCTCTTTTGTATTTATCTCTTGTTCTATCTTTCTCGCCCCCTCTCTCTCACTCAAGATAGAGAACATTGAGAGAGTGTGTGGGATGGAAAGGTTGAGATAAAGAACAATGAGATAGAGTGGGTGTGATGGAGAGAGATAGAGAATGGAGAGAGAGAGAGAAGAGAGAGAAAGAGAGAAAGAGCAAGTAAATGGAGAGTTAGATAGAGATTCATTGATAAAGAGAAAGAGTGACTGAATAGAGATTGGTTGTGGAGTCTCTTTCACTCCACCTCTCCTGCTCTCTGTAATATCTTCTCTTTGTCTCACTCTCATTCTCTCCCTCTCTTTCTCAATCTCTCACTTTTCCTCCGTTTATCACTTTCTCGCTCTCCCTCTATCCCTCTCTCTCAGTCCCGTCTCCCTATCTCTCCTTACGTTTCTCCCCCACTCTCTTTATCCCTCAATCTTTATCCCTCAACCTCTCCCTCTTCCTCTCATTCTCTTCCTAGCTCTCTCCCTCTCACCTTATTGTTATATCTCTCTCCTTCTCTCTTATCCTTTCTTTCTTTCATCTTCACTTTTACTCAATTTCTTGCTCTTTCTCTCTCTCACTTACTCTCTCTCACTTTCTCTCGCTCTCTCTCATCTCTTCGACCCCTCTCTCACACTCTATACTTATCTCTCTCCCTTCCTAGCCACTGTACCTCTTTCTCCCTCACCCACACACACACTCTCTCTCCCTCCATCTTTTTATCTCTCTCTTTCTCTCTCTTCCTCTCTCACACACATATCTCTCTCTCTCACTCAATATCTCTTGCTCACTCTCTCTCCCCATACTCTCTTTCTCCCTCCAAGATGCTCCCTCTCTCTCTCTCTCCCTCTCTCCCTCTCTCCATACTTATCTTATTCTTTCTATCCCTTACTCTCTCTTCATTTCCCGCTATCAGTCTCTATATTTTTCCCCCTTTTTCTCCCTCACTCTATCTCTCTCACTTATCTCGACCTCCCTCTCTTTGTCTCTCTCACTCGCTTGCGCACTGTATCTTTCCCTCTCTCCTTCTCTCTTATAATCTTTCTCTTACTCTTCTCTTTATTAGTCCTCTTTCTCACGCTTGCTCTTATACTCGCAACTCTCTTCCCCTCCCTCCCTACCCAACACTCTTTGTGTCTCACTTTGCTTCCCTCACTCTTTATTTACCTCTTTCTCTTGCTCTATCTTTATCTCATTCTCCCTCTCTTTTATTATCTCTTTTACTCTATCTACTTTCTCTCTCAATTTCTATCACTCTATCACTCTCTCACTTGCTCTCTCTCTCGCTTGCTCTCTCTCAGTTTCTATCCAACCTCCAAACACTCCCTTCCTAGGTCCTCCTCTCTACTCATTTTATTGCTCTCCTTTCCTTTCTTTTGTTCTCTGAATCACTCTTGTTCTATGTTCACTCTCTCTATTCTCTCTCTATTTCTCTCTTACACCCTTTGTCCCACTCCCACTCTCGCTCTCTTTCACTCCCTCGTTAATCATCTCACTCACTTCCTTTGTCTCTCTCTTTTCACCCATTCCCTCTCTCAGTCTCTATCCCACTCTATGTTCTATCCTTATTTCTCCTTATATTGCTCTCTTCTCTTTCTTAAGATATTCCCTCTAGCTTAGTTACTCTCTCATCACTCTACTCTCACCTATCTCCTTTTTTCTCACTTTCTCTCACACATCTCACTCTATTTCTCCCTCCTTCCCCCCATTTCTCCATCTCTCTTGTTATCTTCACACATTCGCTGTCTTTCTTGCTCTCTCTTGTTGTATCTTTTCTCATTCTCTTCTCCTTCTATTTCTCTACCGCTCTCTCTCTATCTTCAATTTAACTCTCACTCTAACTCCCTCCCTCTTTCTCTCCATTTTTTTTCCTCACTCCTTCTCTCTTTAGTTTCTTTCTTGATCATCCTCCCTCCATCTCCCTCTCATTTTGTCAACCACAAACCTCTTTACACACACACACTCTCTCTCAATCTCTTTAACCCCCTTTCTCAATCTCTCGTGCTCGTTTTTTAGATGTTGTCCATTTCCTTTCTAATATTTCCTTTCTAATATTCATTTCCTTTCTAATATTTCTCTCCCTCTCTCTTCCTCTTTGGCTCCCTGTATTTTTCTTTTCTTCCTCCCTCTCTCTCTTTCACTTACTCTCCTCCTTAGTATTTCTCATTTGCTCTCTCTGCTCTCTATCACACTCCTCATATATTTCTCTCCCTTTCACTCACTTCCTCTCTCCCTCTCTTCTCTCTACCCGCACTTCCTTTCTTCCTTTCTTTCACATTCTCTCTCTCTCATTGTCTGTCATTTCTCACTCATTCTCTTCTCCTCTCTCTCTCTTGTTCCGTCATTCCTTACACTCTCTTCTATTTTTATTTCTCTCTCTCCCTCATTGCTACTGTCTATTAACAATGCTTAAAATTTTACTTTCACTCTTACTCTCTCTCTCTCTCTCTCTATCTCACACTTCTCCCTCTCTCCTTCTCTCTCTTTCTCTCTCCCTCTCCCTCACTCTCTTCCTATCTCTCTCTCCATCTCACCCCCTTTCTCCCAATTTTTCTCTTCTTCTCCCACACTCTCTCCCTCAAGCTCATTCACTCTCTTTTTCCAATTTCTAACTCACTAACTCTCCCTCTTTCACTCAGTCTCTTCAAAAAACTTTTTCACTCCCTACCTCTTTCTCTCTATTTATTATCTCTCTGTTACTTCCTTATGTTACTCTCTCCCTTATCACTCTTTCTCTCCCTCCCTCTCTCTCTTTGTGGCCAACTCTCTCCCTCTTTCTTTAACTTCATCTCTCTTCCTCATTCTTCCTTCAGACATTCTCCTATCTCTATTTCTGTCTCACTTTTCCTCCCTTTCTCACTTTCTCTCTCTCTTCAATTTCAGACACCTCACAATACTCTCTCTCACTTTCTTTAGCTCTCTCTCACTTCCCTTTCTCCCTCTCCCTCTCTCTTTCACTCATCACTCAATGTCTTCCTCTCACTCAATGTCTTCCTCTCTCACTCACTCTTTCTCTTTCTTCCCTCACTCTCTCTTCTCTCTTATTTCCCTCTCATTCTCTCTCTTCTTGTTGATCCTACTCTCTCTATAATCTTTCTCACCTCCTCTAACTCTCTCTATTTCTCATTCTTTTGCTCTCTCTTTTATCACTCTTACTTCACACTATTATTGCTTACTCTTTCTCTTACTTTATCGCTCACTTTCTTTTACTCGCCTTTCACTCTTTGTATTGCTTTCTTCTCTCCCTCCCCTTACTCTCTCTTACTATTTCTCACCTCCCACTCTATCTCACTCCTCTCTCTCTCACTCTCTCTTCCCTCCCCTCACTCTCTCCTTTATCTCTATTTCTCTCTCATTCTATCTTTCTTGCCCCTCTCTCACTCCAGATAAAGAATACTGAGAGAGTGTGTGGGATGGAGAGGGGTGGAGATGGAGAATAATGAGAGAGGGTGTGATGGAGAGAGATAGAGAATGGAGAGAGAGAGAAATGAGAGAGAGAAAGAAAGAGTGAGTAAAGGGAGAATTAGCTAGAGATTTATAGACAAAGAGAAAGGGTGAGTAAAAAGAGAGTGGCTGGGGAGTGAGAGAGAGAGAGAGTGAGAAAAAGAAAGGGAGAGAGCGTAAGAGTGATGTACAAAGAGAGAAGAGACAGATAAAGAGGGAGAGTGAGAATGAGCATAGAAAGAGAGAGAGTGAGAGGTTGAGAAGAAACAGCAAGGGTAGGAGAGTTTGAGAGAGGTAGAGAGAGTTAAGGATGGGAAGAGAGTGATGAGTGAGTGAGAGGGATAGAGAAGCGAGAGCGTGAAACAGAGATATAGAGAGAGTGAGAGGTAAGAGAGGGATGAGAGAGAATGTGTCTGACTTGAATAGGGTGAGACATAATTAGATTGATGTAGACTAAGAGAGTGTGAAAGAAAAATGAGAGCGTGGGAGAAAAGAGAAAAGGAGGGTGAATCTATTAGAAGATTGAGAGAGAAAAATATGAAGAGGCAAAGAAAGAAGGAGAGTGAGAGAGAGCAGAGAGAGAGCAAGAGAAAGAGGGAGTAAAAAGGAGGGAGTGTGAGAAAGATGGGGAAAGTGGGATAGAGATAGAGATCGAAAGGAGAGAAAATAAAGATTGAGCTAGAAAAGGATTGAGCTAGAAAAGGTGAGCTAGAAAAGGTGGAAGAAATAGTGAGAAAGATGAGATAGAGAAAGATGGAGAGAGCTAGAGAGAGTGAGAAAGAAATAGTGAGAGGGATAGGGAGTGAGAGGGACGTAGAGTAGAGCTAGAGGGATAGTGTAAGGGCAAGAGAGAGAGAGATGAAGAGGAGGGAGAGAAAAAGAAGAATAGTGAGAGGGTAGAAAGAAAAGAAAGTGAGAGGGAGTAATAAAGATGGGGAGAGAGTAAGAATAGAGAGAAGAGAGGGAGATCAAATGTGATAGAGAGAGGAACGAGTGGAAGAGAAAGGAAGAGGGAAAGTGAAAACAATTAAGGAAGAGGGAAAGAGAGCAACGAAGAGAGGGAAAAGCAAGTGAGGAAAAGAGAGTGAGAGGAGCAAGAGATAATGATATGGAAGAGAGAATGGTATTGTGAGTAAGAAAGGGAGATATAGGAAGACTGAGGGAGAGTGAGAATAAGAAAGATATGAGAGAGGAAAGATAGCTAGAGAAGAGAGAGTAAGAGGGAGTGAGATAGGGAGGGGGAGGAAGAGCGCAGGAGAGAAAATGATGAAGGGATAGATAGTAAGATAAAGAAGAAAGATATAGAGAGAAAGAGAGATGAAGAGCTGGAGAACAAAACTGTGAGAAGAGAGAATGACGTAGGAGGGTGAGAAAGAGCGAGAGTGATGAAGAGAGTGAACAAAAGAGCATTGGAGGGATAGAGAAAAGAGAGAGATAGAGTGAGAGAGGGGTAAAAAGAGTGAGGTAGATAGGAAAGGGGAGGGATAAAAGGAGAGACAGAGGGTGGGAAGGGTGGGAAGAGAGAAGAAAAAGGGAAGAGTGACAGAAGAAATAGAGAGTGCGAGCAAGAAAGAGAGTGAGTGATAGATAATAAGAGAAGGAGCCTAAGAGAGAGGAAGATAGAGGGAGAGCAAGAGAGAGATAAAGGGAGATAGAGATTGCAATAGAGAGTGAGAGAAAGAACCTAAGAGAGGTAGGAGCAATAAAAAGAGGGGAGAGGAGTGACAGAAAGAGAGAGTGAGGGAGGAAGGGCGAAAGAGATTGATTGAAGATAAACAAGAGGGTGTGAGAGAAGAGGGTGTGAGAGATATTGAGTTTTAAATAGAATGAGAGGGAGATTAAGAAGGAGAGCGAGGGTAAAAGATAAAGAGAGATAGAGTAAAAAAGAAGGGAGGGAAGGAGACAGAGAGAAAGGGAAAGCAACAAATAGGAAGATTTAGGGAGATTCTTAGAGAGGGAGATAGAGATAGAGATGAAGAGGGAGAGAGGAGGCCTAACAATGGTAGAGAGATAAACTAGGAGTGAGAATGGGAGTGACAAAGAAGGAGAGTGCATTAAAAAGGTGAAATAGTTAGGAGAGAGAGCAAAGGATGTAGAGAAATAGAAAAATATTAAAGGAGGAAAGATTAGAGGAGGGTGTAGAGATATTGTGAGAGAGAGAGAAAAGGAGGGAAGGAGGGAAGGTGGGAGGGATAGAAATAGAAAAAGTACGATCTTTAGGGAAGGACAGAATAAGAGAGAGAGGAAAGGGGAGAATGGATGGAGAGTAGACAAAGAAGGAGGGTAGGGGGATAGAGACATTGATAGTGCAAGAGATATAAGAAAAGAAATAGTGAGCACATGAAAGAAAGAGAGAAATGAGAGAAAGAGAGATAGAGGAAGATTAAAAGATAGGGTGAGAGAGGGAGAGAGTAAGAAGGAAAGAGCGAGAGAAAGAAACATGATAGAGAGATTAGAGAGGGAGGAGATTGAGGGAGAGAGTGTGTGATAGAAATATAAAAAGAGGGCGAAGAAAGAGAGAGATGAGAGAAAGTGAAAGATGAATAAAGAAGTAGACATAGAGAGAGTAAGAGAGAAAGAGGGAGAAAGAGGGTGGGAGAGTAATAGAGCAAGATTGTAGGGAAGAGGGAGAGAGGAAGATTAATAGAGATTAAGATCATGTAATAGAAATGGGGAGAGAGAGAAAAAAAGGGACTTAAGAAGAGATGGAGATGGAGGAAGGGTATGAGGGGGAGAGATGGAGTGAGCAAAAAAGTGGGAGAGAGAAAGAGAGAATGGGGGTGAGAGAAAAAGAGTTGGAGAGACCAAAAGAGAAGAATAAAAGAGATAAAGGGACGTAGAGAAGATAGTATAGAAAGGTGAGAGAATAGTGAGAGAATAGTGAGAGAAAGAGAGATAGAGGGATAGAGGGAAAGAGAGGGACGTTAATAAAGAAAGAGTGACATAAAAGGGGAGAGGAAGTGAGGGAGAAGGAGAGAGGGATAAAAGGAGAGAGAGAGAAAGTAGATAGATAAGAGTTTGAGTGAGAGAGAATGAAAGAAGAGAGGGGAGCAAGAGATAGAAAGAGCAGGAGAGAAAAAAGAAGCGAAAGTGATTGAGAGAGAGGATGAGATAGTGAATGAGATGGAGAGAGAGTGATGGTGAGGGAGTGAGATAATAGAGGTTGTGAGAAGCGAGAAATTTAGAAAGAGAGAAAGGGAGAGGGAGAGAGAGTGTGGGAGTGAAAGACAAAGAGATAGAGGATGAGAGGAGGGTGTAGAGGGAACAAGAAGAACGAGAGAGAAAACAAGAGGGAGAAGAGAGAGTATAATAGAGTAAGCAAATGAGATAGCCAAAATAAAGAAGAGAGAATGAGAAAGATAGAGAAAGAATGAGAGGGAGAGAGGGAGAGAGTGGAGGGTAGAGAGAGAACGGGAAAGAGAAAGTGTGAAAGAGGATGACACAGAGAGGGAGAGAGAAAGAAGATATATATATAAGGGGAGATGTAAGGAGAGAAATATATACAATGGAAGAAGAATAGAGGGAGAGCGAGGCAAAGAGGTAGGGAATGGGAGTGAGAGGGATGAATAGCGAACGAAAGAGCACAAGGAAGAGGAATTAAGAGCGTGAGTGAGGGAGGAAGGGAGTGATCAAGAGAGTGAGGAAGAAGGCATGAAAGGGTAAGAGAGAGAGAATTAAAATTATTTTCAAGAGATAGAGGGAGTGAGAGAAATGAGAGAGGGGGAGAGCGAGAGCAAGAGAGAGTTATGTTTAGATTAATGAGTGGGAGAAAGAGAAAGCGATGGAGAGAGAAATAGCAAGAGAGAGAATAAAGATAAGAGAGATAGGGTGAGAGGGAGAAAGAGCAAAAGAGGGAAGGAGAGAAGGAGGGAAGAAAGGAGTGAGAGAGAATGAGATGATGATCTAGTAAATAAACAAGGAGGGAGGGTGCGGGAGATGGCAAGAGAGAGTGAGGGAAAGGGCAAGAGAGAAGGAAAGAAAGGAAGGGTAGAAGAGGGATAAAAATAGAGAAAGAGGGCTAAGAGCGAGAAAGAGAGAAGAGAGAGAGAAGAGAGAGAAGAGCATGAGAGTAGAGCATGAGAGAGAGAGAGAGCGGGTAAGAAAGAGAGCAAGAGAGATATAGAAGTGCAAGAGATAGAGAGTGCTAGCAAGGACCAGAGAGTGAGAGGGTGGTAGAGAGAAGACATAAGGAGAGAGGTAGAGAGAAATTGAGGAAGACAAATAAAGAAAAATGTATGGAGGGAGGGAGGGAGACAGAGGGAGAGAGTGCAAGAGATGGAGGTTACGGAAGAGATAAAGTAATAGAGAGTAATAGAGAGAAGGTTTTAGTCATGAGTATTGGGGGCGTGAGGGAGGGAGAGACGGGGCGTGAGAGAGAGAGAGAGAGAAAGAAAGTGAGAAAGAGAAGAAAGAGAAGCTATAGAGAGATAAGTAAGAGTGAGAATAAAGAGGACAGTGAGAGAAAGAGAGAGAAAAAGGAGAGGGATGGAGAGAGGGGAAAAGAGAGCTAGAGAGAGGAAAAGAGAGCTAGAGAATATGAGCAAAAGAAAAGTTTGAGAGAGAGAAGAGAGAAAGAGCTCGATAAACTGAGAGAGAGAGGGTAAGCAAGTGAAAGATAGATAAGGTGAGAGAGAACGAGCAAGAGGTAGAGCAAGATTGAGGAGAGAGATAAAAGAAACAAGAGAGATAGAGGGAGGGCAGAGGAAGGGAGAAAGGGGTGAGAGAGAAAGAGAAAGAGGAACTGAGAAAGGCGCGAGAGAGAGAGAAAGAGAAAGAGAAAGTGAGAGAGAGAGATGATAAGGTAGGAAAGAATGTGAGAGGGAGGGAGCTAGAGGCAAGGATGGATAGGGAGTGAGAGAGAGGGGGAAGGGAGAGAGGGTCGGTTGGTGAAAGAGTGAAATAGAGCAGAGAAGAATGAGAGAGGGAGAGAGGGAAAAGAGAAGGAAATAGAGAGAGAGAGAGAGCAAGAAATAGTGGGATGGAGAGAGATAAAGGGTCGTAGGTAGGTAAAAGGATAGAGAGAGAATGAAAGGTATAAAAGAGAGAGAGTGTGATAAAGGGAGGGAGAGAGTTAGAGATGAGAGAGAGAAAGAGAGAGAGAAAAGATAGTGAGGGAGAACCAGAAGGGAAGAGTGGGAGAGTGAGAGAGAAAACAAAAAAGGAGAGAGATAGAGTGTGTTAGATATGGCGTGAAAGTTAGAGAGGGAGGGAGGGTAAAAGAATGTGAAAGAAGAAATAAAATAGAGAATAACAACAGAGAGAGAATGAAAGAGTGAAAAAGAGAGTAACAGATAGAAAAGGGAGATAAGAGAGAAGTAAAGGAGATCAAAGAAAGAGAAAAATTGAGGGAAGGAAAGACGGAGGGTCAGAGGGAGAAATAGTGACAAAGATAGATAGTTGGAAAAAGGCACAGAGAGGGAGAGAGCGAGAGATAGGAAGGGAACATAGAGAGAAAGAGAGAGGGAGGGTGGGAAAAAAAGAGAGGAACAACATAGTGAAGGAGAGGGTGAGAACAACATAGTGAAGGAGAGGGTAGAGGGAGTGAAGAGAGAGAGAGAGAAGAAAAAGAGCATGGGAGGAAGATAGATAGAGAGGAAGATCTGACAGAGGTAGAGAAATAAAAGGAGGGAGGAGAGAGGGAGGGATATAGTGGATGAGTGTGTGTGTAAGAGAGAGAGAGAGAGTTGGCAAAATAAAGGGGAGAGGAGGGATGAGAGAGTGTAATAGAGAACGAGAGAGTGATTGGGAGAGATGAGATAAAGATAGGTGAGAGAAGATATAGAGAGAGGTAGCAAGGGAGAGAGAAAAAGAGATAAGAAGAGTAGGAGACAAAAAGAGAGAGAGAGAAAAGAGAGAGTGAGAGAACATTATGAGAGATTGAAGAGAGAAAACAAGGTGGAGAAAGGAGGGTCAGAAAAATAATAATGGAAGGATGTAGGTATATTTAGAGAGAAAGAGAGAGAAAAGAGCTAAAGAGGGGAAGGAGACATAGAGAGAGAGAGATAGAAATAAGCGAGTGAAAGAATATAGAAGCGAGTGAGAGAGTGAGAGTGTGTAAATGATAGAATGAAAGATGGAAGGAGAGAAGGAATGAGAGAATAAGTGTGAGGGAGACATGAGAGCAAGCAACAAAGAGACAACAAGAAAGAGAAGATAGAAAAGCTTGCTATTTTTACACTCATCCTTTCTCACTTTTCTTTTCTCACTCTTTCTTTCTATCACTCTCTGTGTTCCACTCTCTTGCTTTCTCTCTCTTCCCCTCTCTATCTCTTTACTCCCTCACCACCTCTCTCGCTTTCCCTTTCTTTATATCTATCTCTTGATCTCTTTGTTCTCTAACTTGCCTCTTCTTTCTCTTTCTAAATCTCTCTCCCTATCTCTATCTCTTGTTCTCTATCCTCTCTCCCACTCTATCTCTTACCCTCCCGCCCTCCCTCCCTCGCACTCACTCTCTCACTTTCTCTCTTTCTTTCTCGCTCAATCAATCTCCCTCTCCCCCCTCTTTCTCTCTCCCTCCCTCCTCACTCTTCATTCATTCACTTTGTTTCCTTTTTTATCTCTTTTTTATTTCTATCTTTTTCTATTTTGTCACTCTTTGTTACTCACTCTCTCATCTAACTCTCTTTTTCTATCGCTCTCTAACTCCCTCTCTCCCCTTCTCTCTTACTCTTTTTTTTCATCTCTCCTTCTTGTTATCCTTCTCACACTTGCTTTCTCTCTCTTTCCTTCATTAT
This sequence comes from Phalaenopsis equestris, assembly GCF_001263595.1. Taxonomy (NCBI): domain Eukaryota; kingdom Viridiplantae; phylum Streptophyta; class Magnoliopsida; order Asparagales; family Orchidaceae; genus Phalaenopsis; species Phalaenopsis equestris. Next base: position 703,108 of record NW_018251384.1, on the reverse strand, counting down.
CTCTTTGCTCTCTCACTATCTCTCTTGCTCTCCCTTTCTCTCTATCTCTCTCTTGATCTCTTTCTTATCAAACTCACTATATTCATTCTTTTTCTAACTCTCTCTCTCTCTCTCCATCTATTGATCTTTATCCTCTCTCCCACTCTCTCTCTTACCCTCTCGCTTTCATTCACTCCCTTCTTCACTCACTCTCACTTTCTCTGACTCTCTCTATCTCTATCTATCTCACCCTCTCTCTCTCTCTTGCTCTCTATGCCTCCCTCCTCTCTTTTGATTCATTCTTTCTCTCTTCTCCCTTTCTCTCTATATCTCTCTCCCCTCCCTCCCTCTCCCACTATCTCACCCTCCCTCCCTCTCCCATGTATTTCTTCTCTCTTTCTCCCTCTCTCTATCTTTTCTCCCTCTCTCATACTTTCTCTCTCTCGCTCCCACTTTCCCGCTCACTCCCACTCTCTCCACTTTATATTATTCTCTCTTTGACCTACCCTCTCTCTATCTCCCCTCCCACTCTCATTCTTTTTTTGTCACTCTCTTTTCTCTCTTTTCTCTTTACCCTATCTTTCTTGCTCTAATTTCTTCTCCATCTCTTTGCTCTCTTTATCCATTTCTATTTTGTCACTCTTCTTTTCTCACTCTCTCCACTTGCTCTCTCTTTCATCAGTCTCTGCCTCCCACTCTCTTGCTTTCTTTTCGCTATCCTTTCCTCTCTCTCCCTCTCTAACATTCCCTCCATCCATCCCTTCCTACTCTCTATTTCTTTTCTTACTATAGCTTGCTCTCTCTCATATTTCACTCTCCCAATTCTCTTGGTCTCTTTTATTCTCTCCCACACTTTTTCTCTCTTTCTCTCTCTCTCTCTCTCTCTCTCGCTCTTTCACCCTCCATATAGCTCTCTTTTCTCTACCTTCTCTTTATCCACTCTCACTTTGGACCTCCTTCCCCATTCTTCCATATTTTTGTCCTCCCTTTCCTTCTCACTCTCTCCCACTTTCTCCTTAAATGTCTGCTCTCTCTCTCAACTATACCTCCCCCCCTCCATCACTATCCCTCTCTCTACTCTCTCCTCTCTTTGTATCTTCTCTCTATTCACTCTCTATCCCACTCTCTTGCTCTCCCTCCCTTCCTCCCTCTCACTTATCCATTCTTTCACCCTCTCTCTCTCTTTCACCCACTATCCCTCCCTCCCTTTCTTGTTCTCTTATTATATTTGTCTTCTCTCTTTACTTTTTATATCTCTCTAGCTTTATCGCTTCCATGCTTTCGCTATCAATCTCCTCCTATCCCCCCTCTTTCATTTTTATTTACTTACCTCCCCCAATATTTAATATCTCTCTCCCTCACTTTTGCTCTCTCTAATATCTCTCTCATTCCCCCTCTCACATCATCTATCTCACTCTCTCTCATTTCTTCTTTGCCTCCTCTCTTTTCCTCCTTCTATCCCTCCCTCCCTCCCTCTATCCCTCTCCCTATTCCCTCCCAATCTCTCTCCCACTCTCTCATACTTCTCTTTATCCCTTGATCTCTCTATCCATCTCTCACAATATTTCTTGATATATCAATTTTTTTTATCTTTCTCCCTGCATCCTTGTCTTCCTCTCACAAGCTTTCCCTCTCTCACTTTTTCTTTCAATATTTCTTTCTTTCTCTCTCTCTCTATCACTTGCACTCTCTTCATCTCTCTTCCATCCTCCCTCCCTCCCACTCTCACTCTGTCTATTATCTCTCTTACTCTGTCTCTCCCTTCCTCACTCTCTCTTTTAGTCTATTTTTCTCTTCTCCCACTCTTTGTTTCCCTTCATTCTCTCGCTCTTTCTTTTTCTCACTTCTCTCACTCTATCTCTCTATCTCTTATCTCTCACTATATCTTCTCATTGTTTCTCTCTAATTCTTTTTCTCTTCTACTGCCCTCCCTTTCTTCATCTCTCAATTGTTCTCTCTCTTCTCCATTGACTCTATCTCTCTCACTCTATCTTTCTCATTCTCTCTTTATCTGTTCCTATCCTTTTGATTTTATCTATTTCACTCTCACACATTCCCTCACTCCCACTCTCTATCTTTTCCTCTCTCGATAGCCTTCTTCAATCCCTCTCTCTCCCGTATATTTATCCCTAACTCTTTCTAGCGCTCAACCTCTCTCTGGCTCTTCTCTCTCTACCTCTCTCTCTGTATTATATTTCTTCTCTCTCACACACAATCTTGCTCTCTTTCTCCATATTTATCTCTATTATCACACTCTCCTCCCTCTCTCTCCAACGATCTTACACTGACTCACTATCTCTCCATATATCTCGCTCTATTTAATTTCATCATTTTCTCTAACCTTTCTCACTATCTTTTTTCTTCCTTTCCCTCCATCCCTCTAGCCCTCTATCCTTATCTTTATCTATCTCGTTTCATCTTTTTTATATCTCCCTTTTTTTCTTGCTCTCCCATGCTCTCTCTCTCTCCTTTGTTATATTATTTCATTATCAACCTCCCTCTCCCTCTCCTCCCTCTTTCTTTATTCTCCCTCCCTCCCTCACCTCTTCTCCCCTTTCTTCATTCTTCTCTCTTCTACTTCTCTTCCCCTCACTCTCTCTTTTTCTCTAACTCTCTCTATCTTTTAAGCTCTCGCATTCCTATCCTTTTCTTTTCCACTCTTCTCATTTTATCTATCCCTCCACCCCTCCCTCTCTCTTTCTTTCTTCACCTTCCTTCCCTCCTTCTGTCCTTTTATCAACTTTACTCCATCTCTCTTCTCCCAGATCCTCTTTCTCTCACTCTCTCTCTCTCACTATGTCTCTTGTCTATACCCATTTCACCCTCTATCTCTAAATCTCTCTCTACCTTCCTCCCTTAATTTCTCTATCTATCACTCCTTTTTCTCTCTCACTTTATCTCTCTACCTTTGTTAGGTTCTCTTTCTCCCTCAAATCATTATCTCAATCTCCTCAATCTCCCTCTTTTGTTGTCCTTTTATCTCTTTCTGGCACTCTGTTTCAATTTCCTTTATTCCCTCACGTTCTCTATTAACCTATCTCTCTTCTCCCTTCCTCTTTTTCTCTTGCTCTCCATCATATTTTCTTTTTGTCACCTCTCTCTCCCTTCCTTTCTCTCTCTTCCTCATTTTCTCCCCTCCATCTATCTTCCACTCTATCTTCTCTCTCACTCTCTCACACTCATTTATTCTTTCTATCTCTTCTCTCTTTTCCATTTTCCTTCTCTCTCTTTAGCATCTTACTCTCTCAGTCTTTATCCTTCCTTCCCATCCTTATTCTTTGTATCCCTCTCTCTAGCCCTCCCTCCCTCTTTCTCTCTCATCTTTTCTCTCTCTTTGTCCTTTTATTTCTACCTCAATTCTTCTCTCTCTCCCTCTCACTCTTCTTTTTTCTCTCCCCTTTCTCTCTTTTATTCTTTATTTGATTGCGCCCAATCTTTCTTTTCTTGAGGAAAAGATTGGGCCATGTTTCATTGCAATCAATTAAGAGACTAAAAAGGAGTTGCTAAATTCTACGCGCTTGGAAAGTTTTGGAATAAGAAGGGGGAATTCGCAGATCTTCCATACGAAGAGCTCGCAGGGTTTTGAAACCAAATACATTACCCACAATGGAAGTAAACATGTTAGTTTCATTGCAATCAAAAAGGTCTAAATGATAAGCTACATAAGCAATATATTAATTTTCCTCCCCAATATTGACCTCGATGTAGTAGCATCTTTCCTTGTAACGATCAAGACTGGTAAGTCCATCAGTTCACACAGTTGTCCATATACCAGTAGAAGATTCGACAGCTCTCACTCTCTCACTTAGCTTCTTTTTTCTCTCACTCACACTTTCTCTCTTTCTCTATCCCTCTCCCTCACTACTCTTTCTATCTCTTCCCTCCTCTCTTTCTCTCCTACTAATTCTCTCTTTCTTACTGATCTCTCTCCTCTCTCCCTCCTGCTCTCTCCCCCTTCCTCTCTCTCTCACTCTTTTTACCTTACTCTCATTCTCTCTCTAACTCCCTCTATCTTTCTCCCTCTCTCCTCCCTATCTTCTCTCTCTCCCTCCCTTTCTATCCGACTCTCTCTCCCGCCCTTTCTCACCCTTTCTCTAGTTTACTCTTATTCTCTCTCTCTCACTCTCACTCTCACTCTCTTATTTTCCACACACTCTCTCTCTCATGATTTTTCTATACATCTTTCCCACCCTTTCTCTCTCTCTCTCCACCTCCATCCCTCTTGTTCACTCATTCTCTCACACTCTCTCTTAATCCTCACTCCCTCCCTCATCCTCTCTCTCCCCCTCCCTGTTGCGCTCTCTCACTCTATTTTGCTCTCTCTACCTTCCCTCGCTCTCTCTTTCACACTTACTCACTTTCCCTCTTTCACAAACACTCCTGGCCTCCCTCTCTTCTTAATTCATTCTCTATCTCTCTCTTGCACCCTCTACCTTTCTCTTTCCGTTCCACTCTTTCTTTCTCTTCCCTCACTTTATTTTCTAGCTATAATATTTTTTTGTGCATCTCTCCCTTTGTTGCTCCCTATCTCTTCAAATTCACTTTCACTCTTACTCCCGCACTTGCCTACTCTCTCCTTGTCACTTTATTTTAAATTTCCCTATCTCTCACTCTCTCATACTCTTTCCCTCTCTCTTATTTCTCTTTCACCTTTCACTCTTTTGATCCATCAATCAAGCACTCTCTCTCTCTCTCTCTCTTCACTTTTCTTCTCATTGACCATCTCTCTATTCTCTCTTCCCTCACTCTCACTTCTCTCTCTCATTTCTCTCTCCATCTCCAATTCCCTTGCTCTCTCTCTCTCTTCATTCCACTCATTCTTACCCCACCTCTCTCTCTTTTTTTCTCTATTCTCATTTTTTCTCTCCTCCTTAGGCTTTCTCTTCACTGTCCTCTCACTTTTTCTCGCTATCCCCCACTATGTCTCGCTCACTTTTTCTCCATTTCTCTCTATCCCTCACACACACTCTCTCTCAATCTCTCTTTTCTCCCTTCATCCCTCTCCTCCATCTCTATTTCTCCATGTCGCTATATCTCTTACTCTCACTCATTCTCTTACTTTCCCTCCCTCTCTCTATGTCGCTCACTCTATATTATTCCCCCTTCCCTTACTCTTTCTTTCTCTATTTAACTCTCTCTTTCTCTTCCTCTCTCGCTCCCTCTCCCTCTCTTCAACCTCTCTCACACCTCTTCTATCTATCTCCTTCTCAATCTCTTCCTCTTTTTGCTCTCCCTTTCACTCTCTATTTTATGCCACTTTCTTGTCCTCTTGCAGTTCAGTTTCTATCTTGCTTTTTTACTTACTCTCTATCTCCTATTATTACACATACTTTCTCACTTGCTCTTTCTTCTATGGCCCCCACTTCTATATCTTGGCCCTTCTATGGCCCCCACTTCTATATCTCCACATTTAATCTCTCTTATTGTTTTGTATTTTCTCTCACACTTCACACACTTTATCACTATCCCTTTATTTATTTCTCTCTCTTTCTCGCTTTCTTCAGTCTATCACTCTCTTTATTTCTCTCTCCTCTCGCTCCCTCCCTCTCATCTCTCTCTCACTTCCCTCTCTATCTCCTCTATCACTCAAATTGCACAAACATTCCCTCTATAACTCCCTCTCTAGTTCCACCTTTCTCGGATCCATCTCCCTCTCTCTATTTATCTATCTCATTTTCTTCTCTTTCCTCCTATTCTCCCTTTCACTCACTCTCTTGCACTCTATCCTACTTCACACTCTCTAACTTAATCTTACCTCACTCATTCTTCTCTCTCTATGTTTTTCTTCCAAACACATACACACGCGCACATTTTCTCTCCCTTTTATTCCTTCTCCCACTAAAATTTGTCTCTCTTTCTAATCACTCTCACTCTCACCCTCTCCCTCTCTATCGCATACTCTCTCTTCAGTTTCTCTCATCTCTCACTCTTTCTATCCCTCTATCTATTTCTGAATCTTGTTATCTCTTTAAATTTCTTTTAGTTACTCTTTTTCTATCTTTCTCCTTCGCAATCTTTCTATAACTACTCATTTTATTATTGTCCCTATTTCTCTTTCTTGTTCACTGAATCACTCTTGCTCTATCTTCCATCACTCTCCATTCTCACTCTATTTCTCTCTTGTACTCTCTCTCCCACTCCCACTCTAGATCCCTTTCTCTCCCTCTTCAATCCCACCCACTTTCCCTCTGTCTCTCTTTTCACCTATTCCCTCTCTCAATCTTTATCTCTCTTTTCACCTATTCCTTCTCTCAAACTCTGTCTACTATGTTCAATCCTTGTTTCTCCCTATATTGCATTCTCCTCTCTCACAATATATCCCTCTGTCATAATCAGTTTCTCTTCTCTCATCTATCTCAAATTATTTCTCACTTTCTCTCACACATCTTACCCTGCTTTTCCCTCCTTCCCCCATTCCTCCCTCTCTCACTATATCTTTCACACATTTGCTATCTTTCTCACTTTCTCTTGCTCTCTCTTCCTCCTTCTCTTCTTTTATTTCTCTCCCACTCTCTATATATCTACTCAATTTAAATCTCACTCTCACTCCCTTCATCTTTCTCTCTAATTACTTCCTCACCCTCTTCTCTGTATTTTCCCTCTCGATATCTCTCTCCCTTCCCTCTCTTCTTCTCCCTCTCTCTCTCTCCATCTCTTCCACTTTTCTCCCAGTATTTCTCTTCATCCCCTACCTTCTTTTCCTCATGCTCACTCTCTCTTGCTTTCCTTCACTCTCTCTTTTCTCTCTATTTCTCTCTTACTATCTCTCCCTCTTTCGTTCACTCTTTTCAAAAATCTCTTTCACTCCCTCGCTCCCTCTCTCTGTGGCGCCCTCTCTTGCTCTCTCATTAACTTCATCTCTCTTCCTCACTCTTCCTTTGTATATTGTTTTATCTCTATTTCTCTCACTTTTCCTCTCCTTCTCACTCACTCTCCCTCTCTCTCTCCATTTAATTTCACTCACTTTTACTCCTTCCCTTTCTCTACTTAACAATCTCAATACTCTCTCACTCTATCTTCTTCTCTCTCTCACTTTCCTCCCTCACTCTCCCTGTCTCTCTCTTTCTCTCACTCATTTTCTTGCTCTCCTTCCCTATCTCACTCACTAGCTCTTGCTCTTTCTTCCCTCACTCTCTCTTTTCTCTATATTTCCCTCTCATCCTCTCTCTTGTTGTGAGGAGTGAGAGAGAGGGATAGAGAAGAGAGAGCGAGCAACAGAGAGATAGAGAGTGAGAGGTAAGAGAGGGAGGAGAGAGAGAATGAGAGTGACATGAATAGAGAGACATAATTAGGTTGATGTAGATTGAGAAAGAGGGAGAGAGGAAAAGGAGTGCGTGAGAGAAAAGTAGCGAGAATCTGTGAGAAGACTGAGAGAGAGAAATATTGATAGGGAAAAAAGAGAGAGTGTGAGAGAGAGGAAGAGAAAAAAGGAACAATATGGAGTGAGTGGGAATAATGGGAGAGTGGGAGTGAGAGAGCTAAAGAGAGGAAGGAGAGAAAAAGGTAATTTAGCTAGAAAGATGAGAGAGAGAAAGAGGGAGTGCTAGAGAGTGTGAGAAAGAAATAGTGAGAGGCAAGAGAGTGGGAGGTCAAGCTATAAGAGTTGAAGAGAAGTATAGAGAGATAGAGAAGAATGGTGAGAGAGGTAGAAAGAGATGGTAGGGAGAGGGACAAATAAAGAGGTGGAGAGGGGGAGAGAGTGAGAATAGAGAGATGGGAGGGAGATCAAGACTGATAGAGAGAGGGAGAAGTGGAAGAGAATGACAAAACACTTAAGGGGGAGAAAGAGAGCAAGGAAGAGAGGAAGGAGCGAGCAAGGGAGAGAGAGTGAGAGGAGTAAGAGTTTGTGATAGGGAAGAAAGGGTGAAAGAATAGTATTGTGAGTGAGAAAGGGAGAGATAACAAGAGCTAGAGAGAGTAGGAATAAGAAAGATATGAACAAAATAAAGAGATAGACAGAGAGAGGAAAAATAGTGAGAGAAGACAGATTAAGAGGGAGTGAGAGAGGGAGGGGAGGAAGAGCGAGGGAGAGAAAATGATGAAGGGAGAGAGAGTAAGAGAAATAAGGAAGGATATATAGAGAATTAGAGATGAAGAGCGGGAGAATGAAATTGAGAGAAAAGAGAATGACATAAGAGGGTGAGAAAGAGCGAGAGTATTGAAGAGGGAGATCATAAGAGCAAGGTAGGGAGAGAGAAAAAAAGATGGATAAAGTTAGAGAGGGAGGAAGAGAAGGATTGTGAGAGACATTGAGAGAGAAAGAGAAAAAAAGAGAGAGAAGGTGACATATGGGAGGGAGGTGAGTAAGGAAAGAGGGGTAGAAAGAGTGGGGTAGAGTGGGAAGGAGCGAGACAAAGGGAGAGAGAGAGGGTGGGAGGGATGGGAAGAGATAAGAAAAACGGAAGAGTGAGAGGAGAACTAGAGAGTGCAAGCAGGACAGAGAGTGAGTGAAGGAAAACAAGAGAGGGAGTTAAAGTGAGAGGGAGGGTAGAGGGCGAGCAAGAGAGAGATGAAGGGAGAGAGATTGCAAAGAGAGTGAGAGAAAGAACCTGAAAGAGCGAGTGATCGAGAGAGATAGAGTGAGGAAGGAAAGGCAAGATAGATTGATTGACAGATAAAACTAGAGTGTGAGGGATATAGAGCATGAGAATGAGAGGGAGAGTAAGAGGGAGAGCGAGGGAGAAAGATGAAGAGAGAAGAGAGATAGAGTAAGAGAGAAGGAAAAGAAGGAACGAGAGAGAGAGAAAGAGAGGGAAACATATACGAAGATAGAGGGAGAGTAAGAGAGAGAGATATAGATTGAGGAGGTCTAACAGAGGTAGAGAGATAAATTAGGACTGAGAATGGGAGTGACAAAGAGAGAGAGAGAGAGTGCAGTAGAAAGGTGAAGGGATTAAGAGAGAGCACAAAGGACGTAGAGCAAGAGAAAAATAGTGAGAGTGAAAATAGAGATATTATGAGAGAAAGTGAGAAAGGTGGGAAGGAGACTGGTTAGAGGGATAAAAATATAAAAGTGCAAGCTAGAGAGAAAGAAAAAATGAGAGAGAAGACAGGGAGGGATGGAGAGTAGAGAAAGAACAAGGATAGGGGGATAAAGAGCTTGATAGTACAAGAGATATAAGTAAGGGGGAGAGCACAGGAAAAAAATAGAGTGAATTGAGAGCAAGTGGGATAGAGGAAGAGAGGGAAGATGTGAGAGAAAAAAACATGAATAAGAGATTAGAGAGAGAGTAGACTGAGGGAGAGAGTGCGAGATAGTGACATAGAGTGGGCAGAGAGGGAGAGAGATGACAGAAAGTAAGAGATAAAGAAAGAGGCAGATAGAGTTAAGAGATGAGTAGAAATGAGTAGAAATGAGAGAGAGAGAGAGAAAGAGAAAGAGAGAGAAGTTATAATATAAGAGAAAGAGAAAGAAAGAGGGTGGGAGAGTCTTAGAGCAAGATCGTAGGAGAGAGAGAGAGAAGGAGATTGATAAAGATTGAGATCATGGAAAAGAGATGGGGGAGAGAGAAAAAAAAGCAATCTTATGAACAAATTGAGATGGAGGGCAGGTGTGAGGGGGAGAGAGGGAGTTAGAAAAAGGGAGGGAGTGAGAGAAAGAGGAGAGAGAATGAGGGTGAAAGCAAAAGAGTGGGAGAGAGCAAGAGACGAGCAATAGAGATAGTGAGAGTAAAATAGATAAAGCGACTTAGAGAAGATTATTTGAGAAAGGTGAGAGAAAGGGAGATAGAGGGATAGAGGGCAAGCGAGTGAGAAAGAGGGAGGGAGAGAGGTCAAAAGAGAAACAAAGTGGGAGAAAGAGTGAGAGGGAGAGAGTGTGGGATGAGAGAGGGATAAAGAGAGAGAGAGAGAGGAAGGAAGAGAGAGATAAGAATTTGAGAGAGAGAGAGCGAAGTGTAAGAGGGGAGCAAGAGATAGAAAGAGCGGGAAAGAAATAATAAATGAAAGTGAGTTAGAGAGAGGATGAGAAAGTAAAAGAGATGAAGAGAGAGAAGAGAAGATTGTGAAGGAGTGAAGAGAACAGAGATCGAGAGAAGAGAGAAATTGAAGAAGAGAGGAATGAAAGAGTAAGAAATGGAGAGGGAGAGATGAAGAGATAGATGAGAGGAGGGTGTAGAGAGAAAAAGATGAACGAGAGAGAAAAAGAGTTGGTTAGGAGAGATATAAAGATGAGAGAGAAGAGAGAGTAAAATAGAGTAAGCAAATAAGACACACAAAAAAAGAAGAGAGAGCGAGAAAGATAGAGAAAGAATGAGAGGGAGAGAGCAAGTTAAATCTTGTGAGAAAGATTAAGAAATGGAGAGAGAGCAAGGCAGAGAGAGGGAGAGGATAGGAGGTAGAGAGTGGAGGGCAGAGACAGGAGGGGAGAGAGAAAGTTTGGGAGAGGATGATGAAGAGAGGGAGTGAGGGAGAGAGAAAGAAAAGCATGAGTGTGAGCTAGAGAGAAGAGAGAGCAAAAGCAAGAGATAAAGTAAGAGTGAGTGAAAGGGTAAGAGTGCAAGAGAGAGGGGGGAGTGGAAAAAGTAAGAAGAGCAAAGAAAGTTGGTGAGATAGGAAGAGAAAGTAATAGAGAGAGTGAAATGAAGAGAGAGAGGAGGGAGAGCGATAGGGTGATAAAGAGATAGAGAATAGCGATCAAGAGAAAGAGAGAGGGGGGATTAAGAGAGATTAAGAGATGAAAGAGAGACAAAGCAAGAGAGAATGAGAGAGAAGAAGTGCAAGGATAAATAGAAAGAAATCAAAAGAGGGTTGGAGAGAGAGGAAAAATGATGTCAGGAAGGGATGGAGGGAGGAAGATATAAAAATTGAGAGATAGTAGTAAGTGAGAGTGAGGGAGGGAGAAAGCAAGAGGGTGGGAGGGAGAAAAAGGGACAAAGATAAATAATAGAAAGAAAAAAGAGTAGGAAAATCAAAGAAAGAAAGAAGAGGGTAAAACAGAGCTAGCGAGTGAGCATAGGAGCTAGCGAGTGTGATAGAGGGAAGGTGAGTATTGCTAAAAAAATAGGAAAAATAAGAGAGAGAGGGAGGGAGATAATTGAGAGTGAGTGATGAAGGGTGGGAAGGAGGGCGGGAGAGAGAGACCATAAGGAAGATAAAGCAAGAGGAATAAAAGGGGGAAGGTTATAGAGAGAGCAAGAGAGAGAGAGCTTAGAGCGAGAGAGCAAAGGGAGGAGATAGAGAGAGTGAAAGTGAGAGATATAGAGAGAAGATAGATCGAGAAAGGAGAAATGATACATAAAAGAGAAGAGAGAGTGAAGAGAAAAGAGAGAGATATAAGGAGAGAGGAAAAGTTGGTGAGAGCAACGAAAGAGAGAGAGAGATAAAGAGAGGGAGAAAAATGGATGGAGAGAGGTAGATAAAGAGAGGGAAAAAAATTGAGAGTGATATAGAGAAAGGTAGGGGAGAGATGGGAAGAGAGTGAGGGTGGAGAGAGAATAAGATAAGTATGGAGAGGAATAGAGAATAAGAATAAAAATAGAAGGGAGAGAGATAGGTAAAGAGTGATAAAGGAGGGGTTTCGTGAGATAAGAGAGAGTAAGAGTGAGTGAGGGAGAGCAGGTGAGAGAGTGTGAGATATGGGATAAGTGATAGAGAGCTCTCGAGATTGGATAAGTGAGAGGGAGAGAGAGAAGGAGATAGAAGGACAGAGTGATAGCAATAAGGTGTGAGAGAAAGAGGGAAGGAGAGGGAGAAAGTTGGTGAAAGAGAAGGGTGTGATGGAGAGGATGAGGGATAGATAAAGTGAGATAGAGGAAGAGATAGAAAGATGGTAATAGAGCGGGAAAGTGAAAGAAAAGGGAGAGAGAGTGAGAGAGAGTTAAAGAAGAGAGAGAAGAAAGAATGAAAGAGATTGAGAGATAATATGAGAGGTGAAGATAGAAAGATAACATAAAATGTATGAGAGATAGTAGAGAGAGTAAAGAAGGAAGCAAGATGGAAATAGAGAGAGAGGAAAGGAGATAGAGAGGGGGGAAAAAAGGATGTAAGGAGGGAACATTTGAGGGTTAAAATGTGGTAGAGATTGAAAAAGAGACAGAGCGTGGGAGAGAGGGCAAGATAGAGAAAGATGGGGAGAGAGAGAGAAAAAGTGAGTGACATAGAGTGAGAGAGTAATAGAGAGTGAGAGAGAAAGAAGATAGAGTAAGAGAGATGATAAGAGAGGGATAGAGCAAGAGAGAGGTAAAAAAAGAGGGAGGAAGGGAGAGTGAGATAAAGAGATAAAGAAAGTGAAGGAGGGAGAGTGAGACAAAGAGAGTGGGACAGTGGGACAGTGGGAGGGAAGGAGAAAGAGTGAAGAGAGTAAGGGAGAGAGATGATAAATAAAGAGAGAAGTAAGAGAGAGAGCAAGAGAGCAAAGGAGCGAGAATGTGAGATATATAGGATGAACAAGCAAGTGAAAGAGATTGAGATCGACGGCCGGTGCACCATTTTAGAGAGAAATGAGAGAGGTAAATAGTGGGGAGAGATACAAGGAGGGTAAAAAAGGAGAGAGAAATGTGGAGAGGTAAGGCAAATATTAAAAAAGGAGAGAGAAAT
>NW_018251384.1:682104-690532 GCF_001263595.1 Phalaenopsis equestris | reverse complement strand
ATAGGATAAGTATGTTGAAAGAGAAAAGAGAGGTACGGTCAGACATAATGAAAGAGAGTGTGTGTGTTTTGGAGGTGTGTGAGTTATGGAGGGAGGGAGGGAGGGAGTGTGAGAAGGGAAAAAGATAAATATAGGGATGGAGAGAGGTAGATAGAGTGGGAGTGGAAGAGATGGAAGAAAAGATTGAGATAAGACAGAGAGAGATAAAGATAGAAAGGGGGAGAAGTATGTAGAGATTGCGAGGGAGTGGTGTGGGAGAGATGAGTGAGAGCAAGATAAATTTAGGGTAGGGAGAGAAAGTGAGAGCAAGCGAGCAATGAAATTTGAGAAGGAGAGATAGAGAAATATGAGAAGAAGAAATAAAGATGGAAATAGAGTGAGAGAGCAAGAGAGCAAAGGAGCGAGAATGTGAGATATATAGGATGAACAAGCAAGTGAAAGAGATTGAGATCGAGAGATGGAGAGATGAAGAGAGAAATGAGAGAGGTAAATAGTGGGGAGAGAAATGAGAGAGGTAAATAGTGGGGAGAGAAATGAGAGAGGTAAATAGTGGGGAGAGATACAAGGAGGGTAAAAAAGGAGAGAGAAATGTGGAGAGGTAAGGCAAATATGGGAGAAGAGAAAGGGATAGAGAAATTATGATAAGTATGTTGAAAGAGAAAAGAGAGGTACGGTCAGACATAATGAAAGAGAGTGTGTGTGTTTTGGAGGGAGGGAGGGAGGGAGGGAGTGTGAGAAGGGAAAAAGATAAATATAGGGATGGAGAGAGGTAGATAGAGTGGGAGTGGAAGAGATGGAAGAAAAGATTGAGATAAGACAGAGAGAGATAAAGATAGAAAGGGGGAGAAGTATGTAGAGATTGCGAGGGAGTGGTGTGGGAGAGATGAGTGAGAGCAAGATAAATTTAGGGAGAGAAAGTGAGAGAAAGCGAGCAATGAAATTTGAGAAGGAGAGATAGAGAAATATGAGAAGAAGAAATAAAGATGGAAATAGAGTTAGAAAGAAAAAGAAAAAGGAGAGAAAGAGAGAGAGAGAGAAAGGAGAGGGAAAGCGAGAAATAAAATGTATGAGAGATCATAGGGAGAGTAGAGAAGGGAGGGAGAGAGAAATAGAGAGAGGAACGGAGATAGGGAGGAGGAGAAAAACAGATGTGGGGAGAGAGCGTTTGAGGGTTGGGATGAGGGAGAGATATAGAAAGCGACAGAGAATGAAAGAGAGGGCTTGAAAGAGAGAGGTAGAGAGAGGTTGGGAAGAGAGAGGTTGGGAGAGAGAGAAAAAATGAGTGATAAAGAGTAAGAGAGAAAGAAGATAGAGCGAGAGAGATGATAAGAGAGGTAAGAAGAGAAGGACTGAGGGTGACTGAAATAAAGAGATAATGGATGTGAAAGAGTGAGGGAGAGTGAGACAGAGAGTGTGGGAGTGAGGGAGGGAGGGAGGGAGGTATGGAAGATAGATAGATGAAAGAAAGAGAGTGATAGAGGAAGAGCTAGAGAGATAGAGGGAGAGAAAAAGAGATGGAAAGAGAAAGAGAGGAAAAAGAGTGTTAGAGAATTGAGAGAGAGTGAGAGAGATAGAGGGAGAGAAAGAGAGATGGAAAGAGAATTGAGAGAGAGTGAGAGAGATTGAGAGAGAGCAAGAGAGATAGAGAGAGGAAAAGTGGGAGGGAGAGAGAGAATGGTCTGAAGAAGATAAAGAGAGTAGAGCAAAGGAGGGAGAGGGAAATAAAAAGAGGGAGGAGATAAAGAGGGGGAGAAAGAGAGATGTAGGATGGGAATGTTTGAGCGTTGGAATGGAAGAGAGATATGGAGTAGTGGAAAAGAGAGCAAGCAAAGAGAGCAAGCAAGTGAGAAAGTGAGAGAGCAAGTGAGAGAAAGTGAGAGAGTGACAGGGAGTGAGATTTTTTCTTCCCCTCCTTCCCTTTCACCCCCTTTCTATTAATCACTTCCTCTTCTATCTGCTCTCATCTATCTTTCATTATTTCTCACTTTCTCTCTATTTTTAACTCACTCACTTCTCTTTTAATATTTCTCTCCCTCTCACATCTTTCTTGCTTGCTCTCTATCTGTCTATCTCGCTCTTTCTCTTTTTCTCTCGGTCCCACTGTACCTCTTACTATCCCTCTTTTGCCCTCCATATTTATCTTATTCCCTCTTTCCATTTTGCCCACTTCTTCTTTCACTCTTTTTTCTCTCTTTCATTCATCCTCTCTCTCACCTTGCTCTTTCTCTCTCTCCTACTCCCGCTCCTAGTCACTTGTCCTCTTTGTTTTCTCTATTTCTATCTTATTCTCTCTCTCTCACCTTGTTTGCTGCCTTTCGTTCTCTTTTACTCACACTTATTCTTTTCCTCCCTCTCTATCAATTTCTCACTCTATCTATCTCTCTATCTTCCGTCACTCCCTCTTCCCTCATAGTATTCTCTCGCTTTCTATCTCACACACCATTTCTTCTTTCTTTCTCACACTATCTTCTCTCTCCCTTTCTCTTTATCTCAATCTCTCTCCCTTGCTCTTACACTTATTATTTCTCCCTCTATCTCTCTCTTGCTCTCCCACTTGCTCTCCCTCCTTTCTCTTCTCTTTCACCTCTCTCTTTTTTGTCTCTCTCTATCCATCCACCCCTTTCTTTCTCTTCCATATTTATCACACCTACCTCTCTTTTTTTGCTCTTTTTTATCTGCTTTTGTATCTCCATTTGTCAGCCTCTCGCTCCTTATCTCATTCCATATATTTTTGCCTCCCTCTCATTCCCTCTTCTCTCTTTCTTCTCACTCTCACATTTATATCTCTCAATCTCTCATGATCAATCTCTTTGCCTCCCTCTATCGCTCTTTCTCTCTCTCTTCTCTTTCTCTCCTTCTCTCTTTCTCGTATGCTCTCAATATATCCCTCTCTCCCACTATAAATTTCTCAAGCTATCTTATTCTTGAAATATCTCACACACACTCTCTCTCTTCCACATACATTCTTCTATTTTTACCTAACCATCTTTCACTCATCTCACTATCTCTACATCTTTACTGCTTTATTTCTCGCTCCCCTGCTATTCCCTATATTTCTCCCCATCCCCTCTATTTTATTCTCTCTCTCTCTCTCTTTCCCTCCTTACCTCTCACCCCCTCTCCCATCTCTCACTTCTCTCTTTTGTTCTCTCTTCTCTCACACACACTCTGTCATATACTCTCTCTCACAAATACATACTATCAAACTTTTCTCTCGTTATCCATCCTGATCTCTCCCTTTATATACTTCTCTTTCTCTCTCTTGCTCACAATCCTCTCGCTCTTTCTCCCTCTATCATTCTTTCTCTTGCTCCATCTTCCCTCACTCTCTCTTCCCTCTACATTTTTTTCTCGCTCTCTCTATCTGACTACCATTAGGCTATCATAGAAAGAAGAAGCTATCTATACCATTCTCTCGCTCTCAATACCGTTCTATTGCTCTCTTTTCTATCAGTATTTCTTCTCTCTCCTTATTTACTCTTTCTCATCCTCTTTTCTCACACACACACACTCTCTCTCTCCCGCTCTCTCCATCTCTAACTCTTAACCCACCCTCTAACTCTTAAACCCACCCCTCTCCTCTCGTTTAATCAATCTCTTACTATTCATTACTCTCTCTCTCTTGCTCACTCTCTTTTACTGTTTCTTCACTAACTCTATCTTCTCTTTTTATCTTCTCTTTTTATTTCTCTCTCTCCGTCTATCTCTTCAATATAATGATCTCCCTCTCTTCATCACTCTATTTATATTGTATCTCACTTTGTCTCTCTTTCTTTCTCGCACTCTTCCTTTCTCACTCTAGCCCACATTCTATTCTATCTCACCTTTTATCTCTATTACTTTCTCTCTCTCTCTCTTCTCTATGTTTACTCACTCTCTCCCTCCCTCTATCCCTTACTCAGTATCTCTCTCTTCCTCTCTATACCTCTCTTCTCTCTCACTTCCCCTCTCTCCCTTCCTCTCTCAATCTCCCATGCTCTCTCTGACTATCTACTTCTTGCCCTCGCATTCTTTACTCTCTTCTCTATCAATTTTGCTTTCTCTCTCTATCTCACCTCCATCTCTCACTTTCTGTCCCTTTCTCCATATTTTTTGCTCTCATAATCTCTATTTCTCTTTTCTCTGTACTTTCTCTATCTCTGCCTCCCAACTCCCTCTCTATCTATTGTCTCCTTTGTCAATCTCTACTTATTTGTCCTGCTCTCCCTCTCCCATTCCTATCTCTATCCTCTCTATCCCTCACTCTTCTCTTATCTATCTCTCATTTATCCCTCTTGCTCTCCTTCTCCACCTCTCACTCACCCACCTATCTCTCTTACACCGTCTCTCTCCTTATCTCTCTACCTCTCCTACACCTCTCTCATCCTCAATCTATTGCTCACTATGTCCTTGCTCTCTCCCTTCCTCTATTAATAGTTCTTTATCTCCCCACTCTTTGTCTTTCTCTCCTTCTCTCCCTCTCTTTTTCCTACTGTCTCTCATCTCTATCTTCCCCTCAAACAATCTCATTATTTCTCTCTTTCAATCTCACACACTCTTTTCTATTTCTTTCTTTTTCTCTGAGATTCTTTCCTCTCTACCCACCTCTCTCTAAATCTATCATCTTATTATCTCTGTCACACTTTCACTATTTCCCTCTTTCACTCATGCTTTTTCTCTCTTTCACTCACTTTTCCCATATATCTCTCTCCTTTCCCCTCTCCCATTATCTCTCTCACTTTATGCCCTCTCCTTCCTTCTCACTCTTCCTCTTTGCACATTTCTCTCTCTATCTCTCTCTCACTGACTCTCCACACTTATCTCTCCCTCACTCTACTTCTATCACGATCTCTCACTATTTCAGACACACTCTCTCTCATACCCTCAACCTCACTCTCTTAATCCTCATATTTTCGTCTATTCCTCTCTCCCACTCCGTATCTATCTCCCTCCCTCTCTCTGACTGCCTCACTTCCCCTCTTTCATGCTATATTATGCTCTCTCCATCTCACTCTTTATATCTCTCACTCTCTTTTACTCCATCTCACTCTCTCTGCATCTCCCTCTCTTTTTCCCTCTCTCACTCTCTGCTTTCTTGCTCTTTATCACTCTGTCCATTCCTCTCTTGTTCCCGCCCTCCCTCTAGCGCTAACCATCCTCCCTGTCTCTCACCCTCTCTCATCTCTCTTACCCTCTCTCACCCTCACTTTCTCTCTCACTCTTTTCTTCTCTCATGCTTTCTTATCTCACACACTTTTCTCTCTCTACATTCCTGACTCCCTCCCTCTATCTTACTTTCTCTCCATCTTATTATAGCTCTTATACTCTCTCTTTCACACCCTTCACCCTACTGTATTCTCTCTCTCTTCTCCCTCTCTTCTTTCCTTGCTCTCTTCTCACTTCTCTCTTCCCTTTCTTTATTTTTCTCTTCTGCTTTCCCTCTCTTTTCTATCTCTCTTATCTGTCACTCACTCTTATTCTTTTCCTCCCATTCCCTCTCACACCATCACTCCCTCTCCATCCCTCTCACTCTCTCCATCCCTCTCACTCTCGTCTCTAGCTCTCTCTCTTTCCCCTCTCTCTCCTCTCTCTTACTCTCTCTCACTCCCTCTATACCTCCCTCTCTCCCTATATCTCTAACCACCCCGTCTCTCTCAACCCCTTCTCTACCTATCTCCCTCTGACTCACTCTCTCCTTCTTCTCTCCCTCAGATTTCCCTCTCACCTCTAATCTACTTCTCTCATTTTCTCACTCTCTCTCTTTTGCTCTTTTCTCTCTCTACATCCCTCACTCTCTCCCTCTATCTTACTCTCTCTCCCTCTAATTCTAGCTCTCACACTCTCCCTTTACACCCTACATACCTTTGTCTCGCCTTATCTCTCACCATCTTTCCATCCATCTATCTTCTCGCTTTCCTCTTTCCTTAAATTTTATATTTTTCTCTCCCTCTCTTTCTCTCTCTTCTCTATCTCTCCTCTCTCTCTCATTTACTCAATCACTCCTCTCTCATTCTCACACTCTCCCTTCCTCCCTCACTCTCACTCTCTTCTCTCTCTCTCTTCTCCTTATCTCTTCTCTTATTCATTTCTCTATATTCTCTCGCTCTCTTTCCTCACGTTTTCTTGTCTCTTCCTCTCTTCCTCTGATGGAGAGTTGAAGAGATATTTAAGAGGAGCATGTAGACAGAAAGAGAAGATTGAGAGAGAAAAAGAGTTGGTTAAAAGAGAGACAAAGATGTTCTCTCATCTATCTCAATATATTTCTATCTTTCTCTCAAACATTTTACCCTACTTTTCCCTCCTTCACCCATCCCTCCCTCTCTCACTTTCTCTTTCACACATTTGCTGTATTTCTCACTCTCTCTTGCTCTCTCTCTTTCCTCCTTCTCTTCTTTTATTTCTATCTCTCTCTCTCTATATCTCTCTATATCACTCTATATCTCTCTATTTTCTTCTTTTATTTTTCTTCTTTTATATCTCTCTCGTTTATATCTCTCTCGCTCTCTCTATATCACACAAATTCACTCTCACTCTCACTCTCACCCTCTTCATCTTTCTCTTAAATTTTTCCCCGCTCTTTTCTTTGTTTTTTTCATTTTGATCTCTCTCCCATACTCGTTCCTTCTTTTCTTTTCTTTAATTTTATTCTTGATCATCCTCCCTCCACCTCCCTCTATTTCTGTCAACCTCAAACCTCTTTACACTATCTCTCTCTCTCTCAATCTCCGGAACCCTCATTCTCAATCTCTCTTGCTCTTTCTTTACTTGTTCTTCATTTCCTTCACACTATTTCTCTCTCTTCCTCTCTTCCTCGTCCACTCCATCTACTTTTCCTTTCTCCCTCCTTCTCTGCCTCTTTCACTATCTCTCCTCCTCACTAATTCTAATTTGCTCTTTTGCTCTCTCCTCTCTCTCCTCTCTCTCTTAAACTCATATATTTCTCTCCCTTTCTCTCAGTTTCTCTCTCCCTCTCTTTTATCTATTACGCACTTCCTTTCTCTCTTATTCACTCTCTCTAATTGCTGTCTCTCATTTCTCACTCATTCTCTTTTTCTCCGAGAGTATGTGGGTGAGAGCAAGTGAGATAGAAAGGGAAGGTGGGAGGAAGAGAGAGAATGAGCTCTCTCTAATTGCCGTCTCTCATTTCTCACTCATTCTCTTTTTCTCCGAGAGTACGTGGGTGAGAGCAAGTGAGATAGAAAGGGAAGGTGGGAGGAAAGGGAAGGTTAGAAAGGGAAGGTGGGAGGAAGAGAGAGAATGAGAGGAAAAAAGAGAGTGGGGGAAAGAGAGAAGAGAGTGAGGTAATTAAGGAGGGATAGAGAAACAAATAAGGAGGTTAAGAGAAAGAAAGTAAGAGAGAAATGAGAGAGGGAGAGAATAAAGATAGTGATAAAAGAGAGAGGAAGTTGGAGATTGAAAAAGGGTCAAATAAAAAGAACGAGGGAAAGATGGGGATAGAGAGAGTAAAAGTGAAAGAGTAATAGTGAGAGAGAGTGGGAGGGAGCAAGAGAGAGAAGAGATTTTGTAAGGAGTAAGAATCGAGAGAGAGAGAGAGAGAGAGGGAGGTAAATATATAGAGACAAGAGAGAGATGAGAGAGTAGGGTGGGAGTGAGTACAGAGAGTGGGAGAGAGAGGGAAAGATAGAGAAGAGAATGAATAGAAAGAGAGAGATAAAAGGCTGAGCGAGAGGGGGGGACAGTGAGCGAGTGATAGAGAAGGTTGAAGAGATAAGGGGGAAGGAGGGAGGGAAGGAAAGGGCACAAGAGAGTGAGAGTGATAGGTAGGGAATGAGAAAGGAGCTCGGGAGAGTAAGAGTAAGAAAAAGAGACAAAGAAAGAGAGAGAGATATATATAGAAACGGAGGGAGAGAGAAAAGGAGAGGGTGAGAGAATTAGAGCATGGAGATAGAGAATAAGCTTGAGAGAGAGAGGTGAAAAGGGATAGAGGGAGGGAGAGTGAGACAGAGAGAGGGAGGGGGTTGAGAAAAAGAATAATGAGAGAGAGAGGGAGTGATGGAGAGAGAGAGAGAAGAGAGAGAAAGAGAGAAAGAGAGAAAAAGAGTGAGAATTGAGAGTTAGGCAGACATTTAAGGAAAGAAAAGAAGAAAGAGTGAGAGAGATAGATTGAGAAAGCAAGTGAAAGAGACAAAGAGGAGATGGAGAGAGGGAGAGAGGAGAGAGAGAAAATAAGAGGTAAAGAGGAAGACAGAGGAAGAGAGAGAGATTAAGAGAGGGAGAAAAAAGGAGAGATGGAGAGAGTGAGGGATAGAGAGAATAAGATACTTCTGGAGGGGAGAAACGAGACGGATGGTCAAAGAGGGAGAAAGAGAGTGATGGGAGAGAGAGATTGAATAAGAGTAAGGGAGGGAGGGAGGAACGGATTGAAAGGGAGTGGGAGAGGGGGATAAAGAGGGGAAGGTAAGGACAATTGGAATATAAGTGAGAGAGA
>NW_018251384.1:680418-681833 GCF_001263595.1 Phalaenopsis equestris | reverse complement strand
AGTGAAGAGAGTAAGACTGAGAGGGAGATGATTAATACAAAGAGAAGAGAGAGAGCAAGAGAGCGAAGGAGGGAGAATGTGAGAGAGAGAATAAACAAAAAAGTTAGACTGAGATAGGGAGGTTAAGAGGAGAGAGAGATTAAGGGTAAAGAGTGGGGGAGAGATAGAGGGAGGGAGAAGAATGAGAGAGATATGTAGAGAGGTAAGGCAAAGAGGTAAAAGAGAAAGCGATAGAGAGAGTATGATAAGTGTTGAAAAAGAAAAGAGAGGAAGGGTCAGACAGAATGAAGGAGAGTGAGGGAGAGAGAGAGTGAGTTGGGCAAGGAGGGAGGGAGGGAGAGAGTATGAGAGAGGGAGAGAGAGAGATAAAGGGAGGGATGAAGAGAGGTAGATAGAGTGTGAGTGGGAGAGAGGGAAAGATTGAGGTAAGATGGAGAGAGAGAGAGAGATATAGATAGAGATTGCAAAAGTGGGGTGTGGAAGAGGTGAGAGAGAGCAAGAGCATCTGAGGGAATGCAAGTGAGAGAGTGCAAGAAGTGGAATTAGAGAAAGAGAGATATAGAGACAAGAGAAAGAGAAAAAAGATAGAATAGAGCAAAAAAAGGAAAGAAAAAGGAGAGAAAGAGAGAGTAAAGGAGAGAGAGAAAGATTGAAAGAGGTCAAGAGAGAAAGAGAGAGAGAGAAACTATATGAGGGATCATAGGGAGAGTAGAGATGGGAGGGAGAGGGAAATAGAGAGAGGAAAGGAGATAAAGAGGGGAAAAAAAGGGAAGTAGGGAAGGAGTGTTTGACAGTTAGAATGAGGGAGAGATAGAGAAAGAGACAGAGAGTTGGAGAGAGTGCATAAAGGATAGAGATATGGAGAGCGAGAGAGAAAAAGTGAGTGCAGAGAGTGAGAGAGTCATAGAGAGTGAGAGAAAAGATAATAGAGAGATAGAGCAAGAGAGTGGTAAAAAGAGAGGGAGGGAAGGAGAGTGAGATAATGAGGTAAAGGATGTGAAAGATGGAGAGAGAGTGATACAAAGAGAGTTTAGATAGGTAGAGGAAAAGAGAGAGGTAAAGAGAAAGAGAGGGAGAGAAGGGGAGAGAGAGTTAGAGAACAGAGAGAAATTAAGAGAGAATATGAGGTAGAGAGAGAAAGAAAAGAGAAATTGTATGAGAGAAGGTAGAGAGTAGAGTAGGAAGGGCGAGGGAAATAGAGAGAGAGGAAAGCAGATAGAGAGGAGGAGAAAAATGGACGTAAGGAGGGAGCGTTTGAGGGTTGTAATGAGGTGTAGATTGAGAAATAGATAGAAAGTGGTAGAGAGGACGAGAAAGAATGATAGGGAGAGAGAGACAAAGCGAATGACAAAGAGTGAGAGAGAAAGAAGATAGAGTGAGAGAGATGGAAAGAGAGGGATAGAGCAAGAGAGAGG
>NW_018251384.1:677967-680400 GCF_001263595.1 Phalaenopsis equestris | reverse complement strand
GGAGGGAGGGAGGGAGAGTGAGATAAAGAGATAAAGGAATTGAAGGAGGGAAAGATAGTGAGACAGAGAGAGTGGGATTGTCGGAGGGAGGGAGGGAGAGTGAGATAAAGAGATAAAGGAATTGAAGGAGGGAGGGAGAGTGCAGCGAGTAAGAGTGAGAGGGAGATGATTAATAAAGACAGAAGTAAGAGAGAGAGCAAGAGAGCGAAGGAGAGAGAATGTGAGAGAGATAGAGTGAACAAGCAAGTGAGAGAAACAGAGATAGGGAGTTTGAGAGATGGAGAGATATGAGAGAAGTAAAGAGGTGGGAGAGATAAAGGGAAGAAAAAAAAGAGAGAGATATGTAGAGAGGCAAGGCAGAGATGGGAAAAGAGAAAGGTTCATGTAGATAAAAAAGAGGTAGGGTTAGACAGAATGAAAGAGAGTAGGAGAGAGAGTGTGTGAGCTAGGGAGGGAGGGAGTGTGAGTGAGAGGGAGAGAGACGGAGAGAGGGATGCAGAGAGGTAGGGAGAGTAGGAAAGATTGACGTAAGTTAGAGAGAGAGAGAGAGAAAGGTAGAGATTGCAAGAGAGGGGTGTGGGAGAGATGAGAACGAGAGAGAGCAAGAGCAACTGAGGGAGAGCAAGTGAGAGAGAGTGAGCAATGGACTTAGAGAAGGAGAGAGAGAGAGACAAGTGAAGGAAAAAGAAACATGGAAATAGAGCTAGAAAGAGTAAGAAAAAGGTGAGAATGATATAGAGAGTTAAAAAAGAGAGAGAAGAAAGAATAAAAAAGGTTGAGAGGAAGAGAGAGAGAGAGAAAATGTATGAGATATCATAGGGAGAGTAGACAAGGGAGGGAGAGAGAAATAAAGAGATAAAAGGAGATTGGGAGTGGGAGAAAAAGGGATGTATGGAGGGAGCATTTGAGGGTTGGAATGAGGGTGAGATAGAGAGTGGGATAGAAGGCATGAAATTGAGAGAGAGAGTAAAAAGCGAGTGACAAAGAGTGAGAGAGTCATAGAGAGTGAGAGAAATGATAACAGAGAGATGGAGTAAGAGAGAGGTAAAAATAGAGGAAGGGAGCGAGACTGAGATAAAGAGATAAAGGATCTGAAGGAGGGAGGGAGAGTGAGACAGAGGGAGAGTGAGACAGAGAGAGAGTAGGAGTGAGGGAGAGAGGGAAGGAGTAAGAGAAGATAGATATACGAGAGAAAGAGAGAGGGACAGAGGGAAAGTGAGAGAGAGATAGAGCGAGAGAGAAAGAGAACGAGAGGGTGATAAGGAAAGTAAGAGTTAGAGAACAAAGAAAGAGTGAGAGAGATTGAGAGAGAGCAAGAGAGATAAAGGAAGAAAAAATGGGAGGGAGAGAGAGAATGGTTTGAAGAAGATAAAGAGAGTAGGAGGGAGAGCGAAAAAAAAGAGGAAAAAAGATGAGGGGGAGAAAGAGGGACGTAGGTAGGGAGTTTTTGAGGGTTGGAATAAAAGAGAGATAGGAAGTGGAAAAGTGAGCAAGCAAGTGAGAGAGAAAGTAAATAGAGTAAAAGAGATAATAAGAGGGAGAGAATGATAGAGAGAAAAAGCAAGCGAGAGAGGTAAAAAGTGAGGAAGGGAAGGAGAGTGAGACACAAAGAGAGGAAGTCAGGGAGGGAGGGAGGGGAAGAGAATGGAGAGAGTGAGAGAGAGAGAGGACTGATAAAGAGAAGATTATGAGAGAGATTATAAAAGAGGAGAGAAAGTGATAAAGATAGAGTGCTAAAGCAAGTGAGAGAGAAACAAAAAGAGAGGCGGAGAGATGAAAGGAGAGAGATAGAGTGAGGGAGAAAAAGGGAGAGGAGAGATGAGGATAGAGTGAGGGATAGAGAGAATAATATAAGTTTGGAGAGAGAGAAAAGAGAGGGTACGTCAAAGAGGAATAATGAGAGTTGGGCAGGGAGAAAGTGAGCAAGAGAGATTGAGGGAGGGAGAGAAATACAGAGATGGAGAGAGTGTGTGTGTGTGAGTGAGGGAGAAAGAGGTGAAGAGTGGCTTAAAACATAGAGAGATAGGTAGACAGTGCGAGAGAGAGGGGTGGGAGAGATGAGAGAAAGTGAGGGAGAGTGAGGAAGAGTAAGTGAGAGAGAGAGATAGAGAGAGAGCAATAAATGGAGTAAAAGTAAATGAGAAAGAGAAAAAGGATAAGAGATAGGGGGAGAGTTTAGAAGAAAGGGTGAGAGATTTACAATAAGGTTTGAGAGAGAGCTAGGAAGAGGGTGATAAAAGGCTGAGAGTGAAAGGTTGAGGGTGATGAATAGGCCAAGTGGGGGAGGGAGGAAGGGAGAAATAAAGAGACGAGACTGCGAGAGAGTGATAGAGGGAGAGTGAGAAAGAGATAAAGGGAGGGAAAGAGAGAATGAAAAAGAGAGGGAGAATTAGAGGAGAGAGAAGAGAGAGCGGGAGATGTAGAGTGAAAGAG
>NW_018251384.1:676726-677919 GCF_001263595.1 Phalaenopsis equestris | reverse complement strand
AGAAAGTGAGAGAAAAAGGAGAGAAATAAAGGGAAGAACGAAGATTGAGAGGGAGAGAAAGAGGGATGTGGGGTGGGAGTTTTTGAGGGTTAGAATGGCGGAGAGATATAGAGAGATAGAGAGTGAGAGAGAAAGAATATAGAGTGAGAGGGATAATAAGAGAGAGATAGAGAGAGAAAGAGAGTGTTAGAGAGGGATTGGGGGAGAGAGACGGTGAGAGCGAGTAAAGGGGGGAAAAACAAATGAATTCAAAGAATGAAAAGATAGAGAGAAAGAGGGGTAGAAAGAGAAAAGATAGAGAGAAAGAGGGGTGTGAGTGAAAGGGAGAGTGACTAAAAAAAAGATAGAGAGATACCCAAGAGTGATGGGGAGAAGAGAGAGACCAAGAGAGAAAGTATAAGAGAGGGAGAGGCAAGGAAAGAGAAAGAAAAATTGACAAAGAGAGAGAGATAGATAGATCAAGAGAGAATGGAGATAAGAGAGATAGGGAGAGAGGGAGGGATAAAGAGGTAAAGAGAGCAAAGGAGGGAAAGGGGGATGAAGGTAGGAAGGGAGAGAGATAAAGATAAAGATAGAGTGATGAAACAACAAACAATAGAGGGAGAGGGAATGAAAGGACTAAGGTGTCAAAATTAGAGAAAAAGAAGGAAAGGAGGGCGGGAGAGAGAGAAAGAGAGTGAGAGAGGGAAGAGGAAAGAGATTGAGAGGGAAAGAAAGTAAGAGAGGTAAAGAGAGCAAAAGAAAATGGGAGAGATAGAGAGTGATAGTGTGGAAGAGAGAGCTAGTTAGAAGTAGAAAGAGAAGAGATAGAGAGAGAAATGGAGATAGAGTTGGAGAGGGAGAGGGAAGGAGTGAAAGATAGAGAGTGCAAAAGATGGAGTGCGAGAGAGGCATGGTGAAAGTGGGAGAGAAAGAGTGATGGAGTTAAAGAGAGAGAGAGACTGCAAATGATGGAGAATGCGAGAGAGATAAAGTGAAAGCAGGAGTAAAAGAGAGAAGGTAGATAGAGTGACAGAGAGTAAGAGAGGGAGAGAGAGGGTGAGGGAGTGAAAAATAAAGAGAGAGAAAAAGAAGATTGAGAGTAAGAAATTGATATAAAAAGTGAGAAGGCTCGAATATCATTTTTGGCTTGAAAGCCAGATAGGTCCGACTCAAACTAATAAACTAAAAGAAAGGGGGAGAGAAAGCATGAA
>NW_018251384.1:673727-676707 GCF_001263595.1 Phalaenopsis equestris | reverse complement strand
GAGAGAAGCAAGAGAAGATTCAAATTCAAAGAGTAGAGAGACTAAAAAAAAGATAGTGAATGAGAGTGATAGGGAGAGAGCGACCAAGGGAGAAGAGAGAGAAAGAATTTAAGGAGAGGAGGGATGAGAGAGAAAATAAGATAATGGAGAGGGAGGGTGAGATAGATAGAGAATGTGAGAGAGAGAGATGAGAGAAAGAGAATAAAGAAAGATTGCAAAGAGGTTGAAAGAGAAAGGAAAGGTGGAAGGGAGAAAGAGAGAGAGCAGAGTGAAAGAGAGATCAAGAGAGAGAGGGGGAGGAGATTTAGAGTGTGAGAAGAGAGAGATTGTGTGAGAACAAGAGTGATATTATGGAGAGGGCTGGAGAGAGGGGGGAGAGATAGAGATGAAGAGTCAATGAGGGGGAGAGGGAAGAGGGGAGATTGAGATTGTGAGTGCAAGCAAAATAAAGGGGGAGAGAGTAAGGGTGTGATGGAGCAAGCAAGAAAGAAGGAGGGAGGAGAGAGATTTTAGGGATAAGCGGCAGGAAGGCAAGAAGAGCGATAGAGAAAAAAAAAAAGAGAGAGAGAGAGAGAGAGAGAGAGAGAGAGAGAGAGAGAAGGAGAGTTAAAGAGGACAAGATGGAAGGGAAATGATATTAAGTGCGAGAGATAAAGGGAGGAAGAGAGAAAAAAGGAGGGAGAGAAGAAGAGGGAAAGATAATAAAGTGTGTAGAAATTCTAGAGGGAGGTAGAGAGAGGGGGTGGTAGATGGAGAGGGCGAAAGAGAGAGTGTGTGGGAGAGGGAGAGGGATAGAGAGTGCGTGAAAGAAAGAGTGAGTGGGAGAGGGAGAGTGTAAGAGAGTTTGAAGGAGAGTGAGAGAGAGAATAATGAGAGACGAGACAAAAGGGAAGAAAGAGAAGAGAGAGAGAGAGAGGTATTAAGGGAGGGAAGGAGGCATAAACACAGAGAGAGGAGAGAGAGAGGAGCCAGATGGAGTGAAGGGGAGATTAAGAAGGCGGAAGAGGTAAAGAGAGAGAAGAGAGATTGTTTGAGAAAGAGGAAAAGGGTAAGAGAGATAGAGAGAGATGAAAGGATGGAGGAGAGAAGTAGGGATGAAGGGGGAGGTGGGAAAGAGGAAAGAGTTAGATATAGAGAGTGGGAAAGAGAGAGAGAAAATAGGAAGCATTAGAATAGAGACAGAGCATGCATGAGTAAGAATGAAATAGATAGTGAGAGATGAAGGGAGTGAGAGGCATAGAACATGAGAGAGAGAAAATGACAGAGAGAATAGTAGAGATGGAGAGAGTCAGAGTGAAAGAGATAGATCAAAAGAGAAAGAGGGAGCAGGAGAGATTGGAAAGAGGGAGGGAGAGAAAAGGAGAGAGAGAATTGAGAATGATCAAGAGAAAGCATGACATAGAGGAGAAGCAAAGGAAAATGTTAGAGAGCAGTGAAGTAGAAAAATAAAGAGACAGTGAGTGAGAGACGGAAAGAGAGAACAAAAATGAGAAAGGGAGAAGAGAGGAAGAATGAATCAAGATAGTGGGATGGAGGGAGAGAGAGAGACACAAAGAGTGAGAGATAGATAGCAGAGTGAGATACCCTCCCTTTCTCTCCTTAACCCTCTCGATACTCTCTCACTCTTTCTTCTTCCCTCCCTCCCTCTCCCTCTCTCTCTCACTCAATGTCTTCCTCTCTCACTCACTCACTCTTGCTCTTTCTTCCCTTAGTCTCTTATACCTTTGTATTTCTCTCATTCTCTCTTATTGTTGCTGTTGCTCCCTCTCTCTCTTATTGCCCCCTATATCTCTCTCTATTTCTCATTCTCTTGCTCTCTTATCTATCAGTCTTACTTCCCTCTCTCTCTCTTTGCTTATTCTTTCTCTTGCTTTATTGCTCACTCTCTTTTTCTCACCTTTCACTCTATTATTGTATTGCTTTCTTCTCTCCCTCTTCTTATCTCTCTCACTATTTCTCACTTTCTCTTACGCTTCTTTCACTCACTTTTTCCCTCCCTATTTCACTCCCTCCATCTTTCTCTCTCTCATCTTTATCTCTCTTTCTCACACACTTTCTCTCACTCTCTTACTTCACTCTCTTTTTTGTATTTATCTCTTGTTCTATCTTTCTCGCCTCTCTCTCTCTCTCTCACCCAAGATAGAGAATATTGAGGGAGTGTGTGGGATGGAGAGGGGTTGAGATAAAGAATAATGAGAGAGAGAGGGTGTGATGGAGAAAGAGAGAGAAGAGAGAGAAAGAGAAAAAAGAGTGAGTAAATGGAGAGTTAGGTAGAGATTTAAGGAAAGAAAAGAAGAAAGAGTGAGAGAGATAGATTGAGAAAGCAAGTGAAAGAGACAGAGATGGAGATGGAGAGAGAGAATATAAAATATAAGAGGTAAAGAGGAAGACAAAGAGATTAAGAGAGGGAGAAAAAGGAAGAGAGATATATCGAGAGGTAGGGGAGAGATGGAGAGAGTGAGGGATAGAGTGAGAATAAGATACTTATGATGTGGAAGAAACGAGACAGAGGGTCAGAGAGGGAGAAAGAGAGTGATGGGAGAGAGAGATTAAACAAGAGTGAGGGAGGGAGGGAGGGAGGGAGGGAGAGAGGGATTCAGAGGGAGTAGGAGAGAGGGAGTGGGAGAGGGGGATAAGGAGGTTAAGGTAAAGAGAGTTGGAATAGAAGGGAGAAAGATTGGTATTGATGTGGAGTGGAGAGATGGGAGGTGGGAGAGATGAGAGAGAGCGGGAGCAAGTGAGGGAGAGGAGGTGAGAGAGAGATGGGATGGGAGAGATGATAGAGAGCGGGAGGGAGTGAGGGGGCGGGCAATGATGTAAGAAAATGATAGAGAGCTCTAGAGAATGGATAAGTGAGGGGGAGACAGAAAAGGAGAGAGAAGGAGAGGGTAATAACAATAAGGTGTGAGAGAGAAAGACGGAGAGAGAGAGAAGGTGGGGGAGAGAGTTGGGTGAGATGGAGAGGTTGAGGGATATATAA
>NW_018251384.1:665674-673665 GCF_001263595.1 Phalaenopsis equestris | reverse complement strand
GAAAGAGAGAAAAGGGAGAGAAAGCGAGAAAGAGTTGAAAAAAAGATGGAAGAAATAATGAAAGAGAATAAAAGAGAATATGAGAGATAGAGAGAAAGCTAAGAGAAAATGTATGAGAGATGGTTGAGAGAGTAGAGAAAGAAGGGAAATGAAAATAGAGAGATAGAGTGAGAGAGAGGAAAGGAGATAGAGAGGGGGAGAAAAAGGGACGTAGGGAGGGAGCGTTTGAGGTTTATAATGAGGTAGAGATTGATCAAGGGACAGAGAGTAGGAGAGAGATATGTAGAGAGTAAGGTAGACATGGTAAGTCATTTTATGGGAGAATTCATCTAGAAAAAGTATGATAAGTCTTGAAAAAGAAAAGAAAGGGTCAGATAGAATGAAAGAGAGTGAGGGAGAGAGAGAGTGAGTTGGGGGGGAGGGAGAGAGTGAGTATGAGAGAGGGAGAGAGGAGAGAGAGATAAAGGGCGGCATGAAGAGAGGTAGAGAGAGTGTGAGTGGGAGGAGGGAAAGATTGAGGTAAAATGGAGAGAGAGACCGATAGAAAGCTAGAGAGACAGATAGAGATTGCAAGAGATGGTGTGGAAGAGATGAGAGAGAGCAAGAGCAACTGAGGGAGTGCAAGTGAGAGAGTGCAAGAAATGGAATTAGAGAAAGAGAGATATAAAGACAAGAGAAAGAGAAAGAAAGATAGAAATAAAGATAAGAGAGATAGCGAGAGAGGGAGGGATAAAGAGGTAAAGATAAGAGAGATAGGTAGATTAGGTAGAGAGTGTGAGAGAGAGGGGTGGGAAAGATGAGAGAAAGAGAGAGAGAGCGAGGAGTTGTAAGTGAGAGAGAGAGAGAGAGAGCAAGAAATGGAGTAAAAGTAAATGAGAAAGAGAGAAGGATTAGAGATAGGGAGAGAGTTTAGAAAAAAGTGAGAGAGATATAGCAATAAGGTGTGAGAGAGAGCTAGGAAGAGGGCGCTAGGAAGAGGGGAGCTAGGAAGAGGGCAATAAGAGGCTAAGAGTGAAAAGCTGTGGGTGATGAATAGGCCAAGTGGGGGAGGAATGTAGGGAGAGATAAGGAGAAGAGACTGCGAGAGAGAGATAGAGGGAGAGTTAGAGAGAGATAAATGAAGGGAAAGAGAGAATGAAAAAGAGGGAGAGAAAGAGGGAGAATTAGAGGAGAGAGAAGAGAGAGCGGGAGATGTAGAGTGAAAGAGTGGGAGGGAGAGACAAACAAAGGTTTGAGAGAAGAAAGTGAGAGAAAAAGGAGCGAAATAAAGAGAAGAAGGGAGGTCGAGAGGGAGAGAAAGAGGTATGTGGTGTGGGAGTTTTTGAGGGTTAGAATGCGGGAGAGATATAGGGAGATAGAGAGTGAGAGAGAAAGAATATAGAGTGAGAGGGATAATAAGAGAGAGATAAAAAAGAAAAAGAGTGTTAGAGAGGGATATGAGAGAGAGAGACAGTGAGAGCGAGTAACGGGGAGCAAACAAATAGATTCAAAGAATGAAAGATAGAGAGAAAGAAGGGTGTGAGTGAAAGAGAGAGTGACTACAAAAGATAGATAGAGAGATACGCAAGAGTGATGGGGAGAAGAGAGAGACCAAGAGAGAGAGAGAGGGAGAGGTAGGGAAACAGACAGAAACATTGAAAATGAGGGAGAAAGAGAGAATAGAGATAAGAGAGATAGGGAGAGAGGGAGGGATAAAGAGGTAAAGAGAGCGAATGAGGGAAAGGGGGATGAAGAAAGGAAGGGAGAGAGAGAAGGATAAAGACAGAGTGATGAAAGAATGGAGGGAGAGGGAGAGAGAACTAAAGTGATGAAATTAGAAAGAAAGAAGGAAAGGAAGGCAGGAGAGAGAGAAAGAGATTGAGAGATGGAAAAGGAAAGAGATTGAGAGAAATGGAGACAAATTTGGAAAGGGAGAGGGATGGAGCGAAAGATAGACAGAGATAGAGAGTGCAAAATATGGAGTGCGAGAGAGAGAGGGATGGAGTTACAGAGAGAGAGAGACTGCAAATGATGGAGAATGCAAGAGAGATAAAGCTAGAGGGGGAGTTAAAGAGAGAAGGTAGACAGAGAGATAGAGATTAAGAGAGCGAGAGAGATGTTGAGGGAGTGAAAAATAAAGAGAGAGAGAAAAAAAAGATTGAGAGTAAGAGATTGATATAAATAGTGAGAGAGAGAGAAAGAGGGCAAAAGAGAGAGTGAGAGAGAAGCAAAGAAAACTAAAAGAAAGGGGAGAGAAAGCATGAAGAGTGAGAGTTAGAGCTTAGAGAAACAAAGGGAGTGAGAGAAGAGAGAGAACCAAGTGAAGATTTAGAGAGTAGAGAGAGTAAAAAATAGATGATGTGAGAGAAAGGGAGAGAAGAAGGGGAAGGGAAAAAGGGGAAGGG
Source organism: Phalaenopsis equestris (assembly GCF_001263595.1). Lineage (NCBI taxonomy): Eukaryota > Viridiplantae > Streptophyta > Magnoliopsida > Asparagales > Orchidaceae > Phalaenopsis > Phalaenopsis equestris. Next base: position 671,281 of record NW_018251384.1, on the reverse strand, counting down.
AGAGAGAGAGGGATGGAGATAGAGAGCTAGGAGTGGGACAAAGAAGAGTGAGAAAAGGAGTACAAAAAGAGAGAGAAAGAGAACAAGAGTAAAAAGGTATGGAGTAGAAGATAGAGTGAGTAAAAATAAGAGAGTAAGAGAAAGGGAGAAAAAATTAGAGAGAGAGGGAGTGTGAGATTGAGTAAGAGTGAGAGGGAGAGAGAGAGAGGGAGAAAGAGGAAGGAGCGAGAGAATAAAGAGAGTATAGAAAAAGAGAGATCTCACCAGAGTGAGAAATAAATATAGAGATATGGAGGGAGAAAGGAATGATATAGAGAGAGAGCAAGAGAGTGAGGAAGCGAGAGTGTGAGAAGATATAGAGCGTAAGTGTGTGTGTGAGAGAGAGAGAAAGGGATAAAGAGCAAGATAGGACAAGAGAGGGAGAGACAGAGAAAGGGATTGAGAGCAAGATAAGGCAAGAGAGAATGAGATAAAAGAGAGAGTAAGAGAAATGTGTGAGGAGAGAGGGACAAAAGAGGGATCGAGATAGAGAGAAGGGGGAGAGGGAGAGAGTGGGGGATAGGAATGGGAGAGATAATGGAAGGGAGAGAGAAAGAAGAGAGAGACAAGTGAGGAAGCAACATAGAGAGAGAAAAGGAAGGAGAGATAGAGAGAGATGTAAGGTGAGATATTAGGAGAGAAATAGATGGAACTGAAGGTGGATAGAGGGAAAGTGAGGTAAGGAAGTAGGGAATGGAAGAGAGAGGGATGAAGATCAATAGAGAGAGCAAAAGAAAGCAAAAGTGAGAGAGTGAGGGAGGGAACGAGCGATAGTGAGAGAGGAAGAGGTAAATAACAAAGACAAAGAAGAGAGAGAATTGGGATGGAAAATGTTTGTGAGATTAGAACAGAGAGGGGTAAATAACAAGAGAAATAGAGCAAACAAAGGATTGGAAGGAAGAGAGATAAAGAGATACTGAGAGAGAGAGGAAAAAAATTAGAGAAAGCCTTAGAAATAGTAGAGAGAAGGTGAGAACAAGGTTGAGGGAGCATGAGAGAGAGAGAGATAGATAGTAGAAGCTATTGTGTGAAGGACAAAGATAGAGTACGAGAGAGATAAAGGGTAGAATGGGAGTAGAGATAGTCGAAGGGAAGTTGAAAGAGAAATATGAACAATATAGAGGGAGGTAAAAGAAAAATATAGGGTGAGGAAGAGGGATGGTGAGAGGACTGCAAAGTAGAGAGCTTAAGAGAGGGAGGAAGGGAGGGAAAATTTGAGGGCATGATAGAATAGAGAGAAGATGGAGAGAGTTGGAAGAGAGTGAGAGAGAGTGAGAATGAGATAGAATGTATGCGTGAGCAACAGAAGAAAAGAAAAAAAGGGCTCGGTAAAAATTAAAATTTAATGGAAGGTGAATATAGGAGAGGTATACAAATAAGGGGATGGAGAGTAGGGGAGTGGGGTGAGTGGAGAAAAGTAAGTGTGTGTGTGAGAGAGAGAGAGAGAGAGACTGAGGAAGTGAGATAGATATAGAATGATTGAGAGAGAGTGATGGGGGAAAGGATAATGCAAGCAACCAAGAGAGATATAGAAAGAGATATATGAAGATAATGAGAGAGAATGAGAGAGAGTGAGAGAAAAAAGAAAGAAGAGATAGTAGGAAAAGAGAAAGGGAGTTGTTGGGAGAGGGACAAAGAGTGATAGAGCAAGAAAGAGAGAGAGATGTGAGAGGGAGAAGAGAGAGAGAATAGAGAGAGAAAAGAGATATAGATTAAGTAAGAAAGAATGAAGGAGATAAGGGAGGGAGAGTTAGAATAAACAAGAGAGGGAGAGGGAGAGGGACAGAGAGTTAAAGATAGGATGAGAGGGGCAAATAGAGACGAATGAGTGAGGATATGAAGCAAAAAAGGGAAAGTTAAAGAGTGGGTGAGATGGGAAGAGAGAGAAGAATTAATAAAGATAGGAAGCAAAGAAAGGGAGAGAGGTGTTGGGAAATATTGGAGGTGTGTATGGAGTTAGACTGGGGTAGGGATAGAGAGATAAAGAAAGAGAAAGTGAGTGGGAGTGGGAAGAGAGCGGTAGAGCAAGAAGTGAATTTGAGAGAGAGCGAGTTACAGAGAATGAGAGAAGAGAGTAAGAGTGTTAATAAAAGAGAGGGGGAGTGAGAGAGGGTAAGAGAGCAAGATAGACAGAGAGGGAGCGATAAGTGAAAGGGAGAGTAATAGAGCTAGATAGAGGGAGAATTAAAATGAGATAAAGAGAGAGAGCATGAGAGACATATATAGAAAGAGATAGAGAGAATAAGAAAGAGAGAGAAAGGAATGGAGAGAGATAGAGGGATAGATAGAGGGAGAGAGATTGAGGGAGTCAGAGGGAGAGGGAGGGGAGAGAAAGAGAGGGAGATGGAGAGATATATGGAATTATGGAGTAATAGAGTGAGAGAGATTTAGAGGTAAATTGAGAAAGAGTGGTGTAAAAGTGGGAGGGATAGAGAGAAAAAGATAGCTAGATGTAGATGAGCGAGAGAGAGGTGCAAGAGTGAGAGAAATAAGGAGGGAGTGATGGAGACAGAGGGAAGAGAAACATAAAAAGATAGAAAGAAAAAGGCAGAGAAGGAGGGAGAGAGAGAAGAAGAGCAAGGGGAAAGAGAGAGAGGAAAAGGACAAGAATGAGACGTAGAGAGCTGGAGGAGAGAGGGAGGGCAAGAAAGAGGGAGAGAAATATAAATAAGGAGAAGAAGGGATGGAGGGTGGCAGAGAGTGCCAAATTGAGAAGAAAAAGGGGTTATGGAGGGTGGGAGTGAAAGATTGAGAAAGAGAGTGAGAGTTTTTTAGAAAGGAAATAAAGGAAGAAAGAAGAGAGACGAAGAGAGATTGTAAGCATAAAAAGAAGAGAGAAGAATAAGCAAGAGAAGGGAGAGGGAAAAAGAGAAAGGGAGGAAGAGAGAGAGATAGAGAGAAGGAGGGAGGGGCAAAATATAAAATGGAGAGAAGATGGTGAGCCGACTATGGATAGAGAGAAAGAAAGTGAAAGAGCAAGAGAAGTGATGGAGAGTGAATAGGAGAGAGCGACCAAGGGAGAAGAGAGAAGGAAGTTAAGGAGAGAGAGAGGGATGAGAGAGAAAGTGAGAGAATGTGAGAAATAAAGAAATATTGCAGAGAGGTTGAAAGAGAAAGAAAAGTGGAAGGGAGCATGAGAGAGAGTAGAGAGAAAGAGAGATCAAGAGAGAGAGGCTGAGGGGATTTAGAGTGTGAGAAGAAATAGAGTGTGTACGAACAAGAGTGACATTATAGAGAGGCAAGAGAGAGCGAGGGAGAGATAGAGATGAAGAGTAAGTGAGGGGGTGAGGGAAGAGAGGAGACTCAGATTGTGAGTCCAAGCAAAAGAAAGCGGGAGAGAGCAAGGGTGAGATGGAGCAAGCAAGAAAGGAGGGACGTGAGAGATACTAGGGATAAGGAGGAGGAAGGCAAGGGAGAGATACAAAAAAATAGAGAAAGAGAGAGAGAGAGAGGAGGGGCATAGAGAGCAACAAATAGAGGAAAAGAAAGAGAGATTGTGTGTGTTAGAAAGAGGGAGAGCTCAAAATAGAGTGAGGGAAAGGATGGAGTAAATGAGAGAATATATAAAGAGAGAGTGAGAGAGAGGTGATGAGAGAGAGGGGGAGAAAGAGTGAGAGAAATTATTGTTAAAAAAAAAGGAGAGTTAAATAGGACAAGATGGAAGGAGAGAGATGGAAGGCATGGTTGAGGGAATAGGAGAGAATAGGAGAGAGAAGGAGAGAGGGGAGAGAGAACATAAGAAAAGAGAGAAAGGGAGAAATAGGGAGGCTAAGAGATGTTGAGAGAGAAGAAGAGATAGACATATAGATGAGAGATAGAAGAAAGGATCGAGAGCAAGAAAGGGTAATAGAGATAGAGATTGATGGGAGTACTAGAGAAATGAGTGAAGATAGCAACAAACGAGAGTGTGCGATAATGGGAGAGAGAGAGAGAAGAAAAGTTAAAGATAATGTGACAAAAGGGAAACAGAAAGTGAGGGGTGAAAGAGGGATAGAAGGGGAAAGAGATTGCGTGGGAGAGAGAAAGGGAGGAAGAGAGAAAGGGTGGAAGAAAGAAAGGAAGGGAGAAGAAGAGGGAGAGATAATAAAGTGGGTAGAAGGGCTAGAAGGAGGAAGAGAGAGGGGATGGGAGAGGGAGAAGGTGGAAGAGAGAGTGGGTGGGAGAGGGAGAGAGATAGGGAGTGGGGGAAGAGAGAGTGAGTTGGAGAGGGAAAGTGTTAGAGAGGGTGAAGGAGAGTGAGAGAGAGAATAAAGAGAGAAGAGACAAAAGGGAAGAGAGAGAAGAGAGCGAGAAAGAGGTATTAAGGTAGGGAAGGAGGGATAACACAGAGAGAGGAGAGAGAGAGGAGCTAGATGGAGTGAAGGGGAGATTAAGAAGGTGAGAGAGGTGAAGAGAGAGAAGAGAGATTGTTTGAGAAAGAGGAAAAGAGTAAGAGAGAGAGAGAAGAAAGGAGGGATGAGAGAAGTAGGAAAGAAGGGGGAGGCAGGCAAGAGTTAGATAGAGTGAGTAGAAAAGAGAGAGAGAAAGAGAGAGAGAGAAGAGGAAGCATTAGAACAGAGAGAGAACATGAGTAAGAATGAAATAGAGAGAGATGAAGGGAGGGAGAGGCATAGAACATGAGAGAGAGAATATGACAAAGAGAGAGTGAAAGAGTCTGAGTGAGAGAGATAAACCAAGAGAGAAAGAGAGCCAGGAGAGATTAGAAAAGAGGAAGGGAGAGAAAAGGAGAGAGAGGGATGCGAAAGTTCAAGAGAAAGTAAGTCATAGAGAGAAAATGCAAAGGAAAATGTTATAGAGCAGTGACGTAGAAAATGAAAGAGAGAGTGAGTGAGAGAGGAAAGAGAGAAAAAAATGAGAAGATAAAAAAAGTGTAAGAGACGAGGGAGGGTGGGAGAGGAAGAGAGTGATAAAGAGAGAATGAAAGAAGAGAGAACTAGTGAGTGAGAAAGAGAGAGACAAAAGGCATGCGAGAGATAGGGTGAGGGTGAGATAGTGGGAGAGATAGTGGGAGAGGGAGAGAGGGGGAGAGAGGAAGATAGAGAGAAAGGGAGGACAGGGGAAGAATGAATTAAAATAGTGGAAGGGAGGGGAAGAGAGAGGGACAGAAAGAGTGAGAGGCAGATAGAAGAATGAGATTACCTCCCTTTCTCTCCTTAACCCTCTTGATACTCTCTCACTCTTTCTTCTGCTCTCTCTCACTTCCCTTCTTCCCTCTCCCTCTCTCTCACTCAATGTCTTCCTCTCTCACTCGCTCACTCACTCTTTCTCTTTCTTTGCTTAGTCTCTCCTCTCTCTTTATTTCTCTCATTCTCTCTCTTATTGTTGCTCCCTCTCTGTATTATCTTTCTCGCCCCTCTATCTCTCTCTATTTATCATTCTCTTGCTCTCTTGTCTATCACTCTTACATCCCTCTCTTTCTTTGCTTATTCCTTCTCTTGCTTTATCACTCACTCTCTTTTTCTCACCTTTAACTCTATTATTGTATTGCCTCTTCTCTCCCTCTTTTTATCTCTCTCACTATTTCTCACTTTCTCTTACACTTCTACTTCTTTCTCTCGCTTTTTCCCT
>NW_018251384.1:652801-665599 GCF_001263595.1 Phalaenopsis equestris | reverse complement strand
CTCTCTTTGACTCTCTCTTTGGTATTTATCTCTTGTTCTATCTTTCTCGCCCCTCTCTCACTCAAGTTAGAGAATATTGAGAAAGTGTGTGGCATGGAGAGGAGTTGAGATAAAGAATAATGAGAGAGAGAGGGTGTGATGGAGAGGTGATGGAGAGAGAGAAAGACTGGGTAAATGGAGAGTTAGGTAGAGATTTATTGAAAAAGAGAAAGAGTGAGTGAATAAAGATTGGTCATGGAGTGAGAGAGCGAGAGTGAGTAATTGAAAGATAGAGCACGAGAGTGAAGTAGAAAGAGAAAATAGAGATAAAGAGGGAGAGGAAGTAAAAAATGGAGAAGGAGAGAGAAGGAGGGAGGGAGAGTAAGAAAGGAAGAGTAGGAAAGATGGAGACGGGGAGAAAGTGTGGGTGTGAAAGAGGGAGCCAAAGATAGAAAGAGATAGAGTGAGTAAGAGTGTCAGAGCAATAGAGAGTGAGAGAGATGGAGAGTGAGGGAGAGAGTGAGTGTGTAAGGTGTGAGAGAGAGCAATAAGGAGAGGGTGAGAGTACGAAAGAGAGCAAGAGATAGAGGGAGATATAGTGAGAGAGTGAGGGAGGCATAAGGAGATGAATCGAGAGAGATTAAGAAATGAGAGTCGGAGAGAGAAAAAAGATGGTAGGAGATAAGTATATATAGTGGGAGAGAGTGTGAAGGAAAGAGAGGGAGAGAGAGTGAGAATGAGCGCAGAAAGTGAGAAAAAAGATTGAGAAAAAAGAGCAAGGGAAGGAGAGATTGAGAGAGGTGGATAAAGTTAATGATATGGAGAGAGTGAGGAGTAAGGGAGACGGATAGAAAAGAGCAACAGGGAGATAGAGAGGGTGAGAGGTAAGATAGGGAGGAGAGAGAGAATGAGAATGACTTGAATAGAGTGAGACATAATTAGATTGATGTAGGTTGAGAGAGAGGGTGAGAGGAAAAGGAGAGCGTGGGAGAAAAGAGAAAAGGAAGGAGAATCTATGAGAAGATTGAGAGAGAAAAATGTGAAGAGGCAACGAAAGGGAGAGAGTGAGAGAGAGAAAGAGAAAGAGAAAGAGAGAGTATTAAGGAGCGAGAGTGAGAAAGACAAGGAGAGTGTGATAGAGCTAGAGATGGAAATGGGAGAAAATGAAGCAATAGCTAGAAAAGGAGGAAGAAATTGTGAGAGAGATGACACAGAGAAAGAGGGAGAGAGCTAGAGAGAGTGAGAAAGAAATATTGAGAGAGAAGAGAGAGGGAGTGAGAGTGAGGTAGAGCTAATGGGAGAGTGAGAAAGTAAGAGAAAAAGAGATGAAGTGAAGGAGGGAGATAAGGAGAGGAATGGTGAGACATGAAGAAAGAGAAGGGAGGGAGAGTGAGTAATATAGAGGGGGATATGGGAGGGGGAGAGTGGGGAGAGTGAGAATAGAGGGAGATCAAGAGTGATAGAGAGTGGGAGGAGTGGAAGAGAAATACAAAACAATTAAGGTAGAGAGAAAGAATGCAAGGAAGAGAGGGAGGACCGAGCGAGCGAAAGAGAGCAAGAGGAGCAAGAGATAATGATAGGGTATAGAGGGTGAGAGAATGATATAGTGAATGAGAAAGGGAGAGATAGGAAGACCGAGAGAAAGAGTGATAATAAGAAATATACGAGCAAAATAAAGAGATTGACAGAGAGAAATAAGATAGCGAGAGAGGAGAGAGTAAGAGGGAGTGAGAGAGGGAGGAGAAGGAAGAGCGAGGGGAGAAAATGATAACGGGAGAGATAGTAAGAGAATTAAAGAAGGATATAGAGAGAAACAGAGATGAAGAGAGGGAGTGAGGTAGGGAGCGAGCAATAGTGAGGGAGGAAGGGGTGATCGAGTGAGTGAGAGAGAGAGAGCATGAAAGGTGATGAGAGAGAGAATAGAGATAGAGTAGAGAGAGAAAAGAGATGGAGAAAATTAGTGAGATTGGAACAGAGAGGAACAAATAGCAACAAAAATAGAGCAAAAATAGGATTGGGAGGAAGAGAGATAAAGAGATATTGAGAGAGAGAGAGAGAGAGAGAGAAAAAAAGTAGAGAAAGTTATAGAAATAGTGGAGAGAAGGTGAGAACCGGGAAAGAGAGAGAGGGAGAAGGAGAGAGAGAGAGAGATCGATAGTGGAAGCTATTGTGTGAAGGAGAAAGATATAGCATGAGAGAGATAGAGGGTGGAATTTAGATACAGTGAGAGTGAAGGGGAGAGAGAAATATGAACAATATAGAGCGAAGTAAAAGAAAAATTTTGGGTGAGGACAAGATACAGAGAGAGGACCACAAAGTAGATATCTTAAGAGAGAGAGAGGAAGGGAGGGAACAAATGAGGGAGTGAGAGCATAGGGAGTAGAAGGAGAGAGAGTCAGAAGTGAGTGAATGAGAGTTAGAAGGAGATAGAATGTAAGGATGAGCAAGAGAAGAATAGAAAAAAGGGCCCGGTAAAAATTTGTAAAGTGAATATGAGAGAGGTTGAGAGAGGTATCAAACGAAAGGGAGGGAGAGTAGGTGAGTGGCAAAGCAAGTGCGTGTGAGAGAGAGAGCAAGGAAGTGAGATAGATATAGAATGAATGAGAGAGAGTGCAGGCAGAAAGGATAATGCTTGCAACCAAGAGATGCAAATAGAGAGAGAGAGAGTGAGAGCGAGAGGGAGAGAGAGAGCCTTAGAGATAATGAGAGAGAGATGAAGATAATGAGAGAGAGTGAGAGAGGAAAGAAGAGATTGTAGGAAAAGAGAAAGGGAGATGTAAGGAGAAATGGAAAGGGATAGAGCAAGAGAGAGATAGTGAGAGGGAGAAGAAAGAGATATTTGAGAGAGAAAAAGAGAGCTAAAGTAACTAAGAAAGAAAGTTTGAGAGAATGAGGGATATAGGGGAGAGAGAGTTACAGTGAATGAGAGAGGGAGGGGAGAGGGAGTTAAAGTGAGGAAGAGATGGGTAGATACAGAAGAATGGGTAAAGATAGGAAGCAAGAAAAGAGAGAGTTAAAGAAAGGGTTGGATGGGAAGAAAGAGAAGAATGATTAAAGATAATCCTTAAGAGGTTTTGCAGGTGTGTATGGAGTTAGAGTGGGTTAGGGATAGAGAGGTAGAGAAGAGGGAGTGGGTGAGAGTGGGTAGAGAGAGATAGAGCAAGAATTGAAATTGATATAGAGCAAGTGACAAAGAATGAGAGAAAAGAGAAAGAAAGATAATAAAAGAGAGGGAGAGAGAGAGGGTGAGAGAGCAAGATATGGAGGGAGGGAGCGATAAAGTGAGAGGGAGAGTAATAGAGCCAGATGGAGGGAGAAAGATAGAGAGAGAGAGAGAGAGAATTAGAATGAGCTAGAGAAAGAGAGGAAGAGAGAGCATGAGAGATATATAGAAAGAGATAGGGAGAATAAGAAAGAGGGAAAAAGGAATGGAGAGAGATAGAGAGTGCAAGAGATACAGTGGTAAAGAGCAGGTGAGTCTCAGAAAGAGAGAGTAGAAGAGTTAGTGAGAGAAAATACGAAGAGCAAATGAGAGAGAGTGAGATTGTGATGGAAGACATGACTGAGATAGAGAGAAAGAGATAGCTAGATGCAGATGAGATAGAGAGAGGATTAAGAGTGAGAGAAATATGGAGGGAGCGAAAGAGAGAGAGGGAAGATAAACATAAAATGATAGAGAGCGGTAGGCAGAGGAGGGGGAGTAAAAGAAGAAGGCAAGGGGAATGAGAGAGAGGAAAAAGACAAGAATGAGACTTAGAGAGTTGGAGAGAGAGAGGGAGGGCGAGAAAAATGGATAGAGATATAAATAAAGGATGAGAGAGAGAGTAGAGAGTGTAAAATTGAGAGGGAGAGGAGGTTATGGAGAGTGAGAGTGAGAGATAGAGAAAGAGAGTGAGACTTCTTGAGTGAGGAAAAGGAGCAAAGAAGAGAGACGAAGAGAGTGTGTAAGCATAAAATCGAGGGGGAAGAGTAAGCAAGAGAAGGGAGAGGGAAAGATAGGAAGGGAGGGATAGAGAGAGATAAAGAGAGGAGGAAGAGCAAAATATAAAAGAGAGATATGATGGTGAGCCAACTAGAGCAGAGTGATAAAAATTGAAAGATCAAGAGAGAGGAGATAGAATTGTCGTAGATTGAATGAGAGTGATAGAGAGAGTTACAAAGGTATAAGAGAGAGAAGGAAATTGAAAAGAGAGGGATGAATGGGAGAGAAAGTTAGAGAATGGTGGAGGGAGGGTGATATAGATAGAGAAAGTGACAGAGGGAGAAAGGAGAGAAAGAGGAAGAAAGAGATAGAGTGAATGAAGCTTGCAGAGATGGTGAAAGAGAAAGGGAAGGTGGGAGGGAGGATTAGAGAGAGTAGAGAGAAGAGAGAGATCAAGAGAGAGAGGGGGAGGAGATTTAGAGAGTGAGAAGAGAGAGAGTGTGAGAGCAAGAGTGATATTATAGAGAGAGCAGGAGAAAGCGAGGGAGAGAAAGAGATGAAGAGAAAGAGAGGGGTAGAGGGAAGAGGGCGGAATAAGAATGTGAGTGAGAGCAAAAGAAAGAGGGAGAGAGTGAGGGGGAGAGAGAGCAAGCAAGAAAGAAGGAGGGAGGAGAGAGATATAAGGGACAAAGGGGAGGAAGGCAAGAGGACAGATACAAAAAGAGAGAGAGAGAGAGAGGGAGGGAGAGAGAGAATGAGATAGAGGGAAAGAAGGAGAGAGAGATCGTGTGCAAGAAAGAGGGAGAGCACAAAATAGGGTGAGAGAAAGGATGGATCGAGTTAGAGAATATAAAAAGAGAGAGCGAGAGAGATGAAAGGAGAGAGGAGTGATGAAAGAGAGTTAAAGAGGACGGGATGGAAGGAGAGAGATGGAGGGAGTGAAGGAGAGATGGAAGGCATGAGTTAGGGAAAAGGAAAAAGACGGAGAGAAAGATAGAGAGAGATAATGGGGAAGAGAGAGGGAGAGCAAGAGAAGAAAGAGAAAGGGAGAAATGGGGAGAGCAGAGAGATGCTAAGATAGAAGAAGAGATAGAAATATATGGTTGAGGAGATACAAAGGAAAAGAGAGCAAGAGATTGATAGGAGAGCTAGAGAAATGAGAGAAGATAGAGACAAATGAGAGTGTGATAGTGGGAGAGAGAAAAGAAAAATTAAAGATAAAGTGACAAAGGGGAGAGAGAAAGAGGGGTGAATGAGGAATAGAATTAGAAAGAGATTGAGTGAGAGAGAGAAGAGGAGGAGAGATAAAGGGAGGAAGAGAGAAAGGAAGGGTGGCAAGAAGAAGAGAGAGAGAAAAGAGGGTTGAAGTGTTAGAGGGAGGAAGAGAGGGGAAGAGAGAGGAGGGGAGATGAAGAGGGAGAAGGGGAAGAGAGAGTGGGTGGGAGAGAGAGAGAGTAAGAAAGAGTATGTTTGGGAGCGAGAGTGTAAGAGAGTGGGAAAGAGAGTGAGAGGAAGAATAAAGAGAGAAGAGACAAAGGGAGGAGATAAAAGAGAGAGAGAGGTATTAAGGGAGGGAAAGAAGCATAAACACAGAGATAGGAGAGAGAGAGGAGCTGGAGAAAGGGAAGGGGAGATAAAGAAGGCAAAAGAGGTGAAGAGAGAGAAGAGAAATAGAGAGAGAGGAGAGATTGTGTGAGAAAGAGGGAGAGTTACAGAGAGTGAGAAGAAAGGAGGGAGGAGAGATGGGGGAGGTGGGCAAGAGTTAGATAGAGAGAGTGGGAGAGAGAGAAAGAAAAGAGGAAGCATGAGAATAAAGAAAGAGCATGGATGAGAGAATGAAATACAAAAAGAGTTGAAGGGAGGGAAAGGTGTAGAGCATGAGAGAGAGAATATGACAGAGAGAATTGTAGAGAGGGAGAGAGTCGGAGTGAGAGAGATAGGCCAAGAGAGAAAGAGAAAACAGGAGAGAGTAGAAGAGAGGGAGGGATAAAAGAGGAGAGAGAGATGAGAGAAAGAAAAGCGGAAGCATGAGAATAGAGAGAGAGCATGCATGAGTAAATATGAAATAGATAGAGAGATGAAGAGAGGGAGAGGTATAGAGCGTGAGAGAGGGCAGGAGAGAGTGGAGGAAAAGGATAGCAGAGGAGAGAGAAATGAGAAGATCAAGAGAAAGTTACATATAGAGAGAGAAAGCAAAGGATAACGTTAGAGAGAAGTGATGTAAGAAATGAAAGAGAAAACGAGTGAGAGAAGGAAAGAGAGAACAAAAATAAGAAGATAAAAGTAGAGAGAGAGAGGAGGGAGGGTGAGAGGGAGAGAGAATTAAAGAGAGAGCTAGTGAGGGAGGAAGAGAGCGACGAAAGACATGGGAGAGGTAGGGTGAGATAGTGGGAGGAGGGGGGAGAGGGAGATAGAGAGAAAGGGAGAAGAGAGGAAGAATGAATTAAGTTATAGGGAGGGACAGAGGGACAGAGGGAGAGAAAGTGAGAGAAGGATAGAAGAGTGAGATAGAGTGAGAGAAATTGGGAGTTAGGAAAAAGTTAGAGAGTGAGAGAATTATAATGATAAAGGAAGGGAGGGAAGGAGGGCGAGAGGGTGAGAGATTGTGGGAGAGAGGAGAGAGAGTAAGATAGGGAAAGAGAGGGAGTTAGAGAGAGTAAGAAAAGTGTGAGTGAGAGAAGAGAGAGATCAAGAGAGACATTAAGAAAGTGAAAATGAGAGAGATGATGAGAAAGCAAATAGATAGAAAAGGAAAGAGAAACTGGGAGAGAAAGAAGGAGAAAGAAGAGAGAGTAAGAAGAAAAGTAGAAGAGAAAGTGAGAGAGTGGAAGATAAAAAGGGTGAAAGTGATATAAAGATAATGAGGGGTATAAAGGGAGAGTGAGGTAGAGGTAGAGTAGAGAGCGAAAGAGTTTATAAGAGAGGGAGAGATTGGGGGATAGTGGGTGAGAGAGAGAGAGAGAGCGACAAAAAGAGGGAGAGAAAAAGAGTGTGGGACAGAGGGAGTGACGATGTAGAGGGAGCAAGTGAGAGAGTGGGAGAGAGATTGTAAGAGGGCGAGAGAGAGGGCATTAGGGACAGAAGAAAGTGAGACAATAATGATAGAAAGGGAGAGCATGGGATTGAAAGAGAAAGAGAGAGAGGAAAAAAGAGCAAGAAAGATAAAAAGTAATTGAGCTTGGTAGGGAGAAAGAAGGGAGAGAGTGGGAAGGATAGAAAGTGATTGGTAGAGAAGGAGATTGGTAGAGAAGGAGAGAATAGAGAAGGAGAGAATAAAAGAGAAAAGATAGATATAGGTAAGGAAAAAAGAAGGAAGAGAAGAAGAGAGATTGGGTGAGAGAAGGATAGTGAGAGTGAAAGAACGAGATAGAGAGGGATGGAGGAAAGGAGGGAAGGAGGGAGGGAGGGAGGGCGAGAGAGTATGAGAGAGAAAAATATAAAGGAGAGATTGAGAGAGGAGATAAAGTAGAGAGAAAGGTAGTGATGGAGGGAGGGAAGGATAGTCAGAGAAAGAGGAGAGATATGAGAGTGAGACAGATGGAAGGGAGATTAAGAGGTAGATAGCAGGAAAGAACGAGTGTGTTAGAACAACGAAGAGAAAAGAAAGGAAGGAGGAAAGAGATATAAAGAAAAAGGGTGGAGGAGGCCAAGAGAAAGAGAGATAGAGAGAGGGTGGCAAAAAAATATAATAAAGGAAGAGAGAGGGAGCGAGAGAGAGAGAGATACCGATATAGAGAAAGTGTGGGAAAGAGAAAAAGGGAACAAGAGAATAAAGAGAGTGAAAGAAAAGAGAGAGCAAGCTAGAGCGTGAAGAAAAATTGAGAGAGCTGAGGAGGGATAGATGTAGGGAATATCAAAGAGGGAGAGTGAGAGATGGAGAGAGGAGGGAAAGCAAGAATGAAGGAGGGATAGAGATGGCGCTGGAGAGGATGGGCAAGAGAGAGAGAAGAGATAGGGTGAAATTTGCAGAGTGAGAGAGAAGAGAGAGACTGAGTAATAGGGAAGAGAAAGAGAGAATCAGAGATAGTTTGGGAGAGAGCTGGAGAGTTTGAGACAGACAAAAGAATTAAATGAGAGAAAGGGAGCGAGATAAAGAGCAATTGACAATGAGGAATAAGTAAGATAAAGGGATAGAAGGAAGAAGACTAGAGTGAGAAATAGACAGAGAGGGAGTGAGAAAGAGTAAGATAAGGAGAGTAAGAGAAGAGAGACACAGAGAGAGGCAAGGAGGGAGAGATTCTGGGAGGAGGGAGCGAGGGACAAGAGAGAGTGAATATGAGGGATGGAGCGAGGGAGAAAATGTATTTGGGAGGTAGAGAAAGAGTGAGAGAGAGTATAAGAGAGAAGAGAGATAGATTGAGTAAGGGAGGGAGGGAGAGAAGTGATAGAGAGATATAAAGAGAAGATTTAGCAAGAAGAGATAGAGAGAAGAGATACATATAGGAGTCAAGAGAGAAGAGAGACAATCGAGTGAGTTAGGATAGAGGCAGGGAGGGTGGATAGATAAAGAGAGCTGAGAGTAGGAGAACAGAGAGAAGGAGAGAGGAAGATACGGAGTGTGAGAGACCAGAGAGAGGGAGGAGAGATAGAAGAGAAGTAGAAAGAGAGAGATAAAAGGAATAGAATGTTGGAATGAAGAAGTGATGGAAGGCATGTGAGGGAAAGGAAGAGGGAGAAGGGAAAGGAAGACAGGGAGAGAGAAAAAGAGCTAGAAATAGAAAGACAAGAATGGAGAGTGAGAAAGAGAGAGAGAGTGGGAGAAGAAAGAGTGAGACTGAGAGAGAAGACAGAGCAAGAAAAGAAAGAAGTGGGAGAAATAAAGATATGGAATGGGAACAAAGATGTTACGAGAGAAACAAAGAGGTGGAGAATATGATAAGGAATATGATAAGAGATAGTTAGTAGATAGTTAGTAAGAGAGAGAGAAAGGGAGTGATAGCATGAAATATAGGAAAAAGATAAAGAAATTAGAGATGAGTCAGGGACCGAAGATAGTGAGGTAGAGAGAGATATGGTGAGAGAGAGAAAGTGGGAGGGGTGTAGTAGGAGAGAGTGGATGGGAGAGATAAAAGTGAGAGAAATGGGATGAGAGATAGATAGATAGAGATAGATATAGAAAAATGGGGGATAGAGTGAGATCAATGTAGAGGTATGGAATGGGAGGGAGGGAGAGAGCGAGTGATGAAAAGTGGTAGAGAAAACAAAAGAAAGAGGGAGAGTGGAGAGTGAGTGAGGATTGAGTGAGAGTGAGTGAGCGAAAGTGAAAGATAGGAGCATTGTGTGGGGAGAAAGAGAATATAGATAGAAAGAGTCATAGAGATTGGGACGAAAAGAGAGAGAGAGAAAGAAAAATAGAACAGTGAGATATGAAGAAGAAGAATGGGAAGAAGGGGGAGAGAGATAAAAAGTTATTGAGGCGAGGTGGAGATAGGTAGAGAAAGGTAAGAAATAAAAGAACGAGAGGCAGTGATTTACCTCTCTCAATCCCACTCTATGTTCTATCCTTATTTCTTTATAAAGCCTTAAGTTGATTCAAGTGAAGCCAAGTTTTGATTAGGCTCATCACTCTACCCTCACTTATCTCTCATTTTTCCTCACTTTCTCTCACATATCTCACTCTGCTTACACATCTCACTCTGCTCTCACTCTGCTTCTCCCTCCTTCCCCCATTTCTCCCTCTCTCTTCTTATCTTTCACACATTTGTTGTCTTTCTTGCTCTCTCTAGCTGCATATTTTCTTTTTTCTCTTCTTCTTCTATTTCTCTCCCGCTATCTCTATCTATCTTCAATTTGACTCTCACTCTCACTCCCTCTCTCTTTCTCTCCATTTTTCCCTCACTCCTCGCTTTATTTTCTCTCGATCAGTCTCTCCCTTTCTCGCTCCCTCAATTTTTCTCTTTAATTTCATTCTTGATCATCCTCCCTCCACCTCCCTCTCATTTTGTCAACCTCAAACCTCTTAATACTTTCTCTCTCTCTCTCTCTATCTCTCTCAATCTCTTTAAACCCCTTTCTCAATCTCTCTTGCTCTTTTTTTAGTTGTTGTTCATTTCCTTCCCAATATTTCTCTCTTATTTCTCCTTCCCAATATTTCTCTCTCTCCCTCTCTTCCTCTTCAGCTCCTTGTATTTTTCCTTTCTCCCTCCCTTTCTCTTTTACTTAGTCTCCTCCTTACTATTTCTCATTTGCTCTCTCTTCTCTCACTCTCCTCATATATTTCACTCCGTTTCTATCACTTCCTCTCTCCATCTTTTCTCACTATCCCGTACTTCCTTTCTTTCTCATTCTCTCTCCTCATTCTCTCTCTCTCTCATTTCTAACTCATTCTCTTCTCCTCCCTCCTTCTTGTTCTATCTTCCCTTACACTCTCTTCTATTTTTATTTCTCTCTCTATTGAATTTTACTTTCACCCTTACCCTCTTCCCCACTCTCTCTTCACTCAATATTCTCCACTCCACCTCTCCTTCTCTCTCTCTCTCACTCTCTTCCTGTCTCTCTCTCCATCTCACCCCCTTCTCCCAATATTTCCCTTCTTCTCCCACCCTCTCTCCCTGAAGCTCGTTCTCTCTTGCGCTTCCTTCACTCTGTTTCTCTCTATTTCTCTTTCACTAACTATCCCTTTTTCACTCACTCTCTTCAAAAATCTTATTCACTCATTCTCTCTTTCTCTCTATTTATTATCTCTCTCTTACTACCTTATGTTACTCCCTCCCCTATCACTCATTCTCTCCCTCCCTTTCTCTCTTTGTGGCCAACTCTCTCACTCTCTTTAACTTCATCTCTCTTCCTCACTCTTCCTTCAGACATTCTCCTACCTCTATTTCTCTCTCACTTTTACTACCTCCCTTTCTCTCTTTAATTCTCATGATACTCTCTCAATCTTTCTTCCACTCTCTCTCACTTCCATCCCTCCCTCTCCCTCTCTCTTTCAATCAATGTCTTCCTCTCTCACTCACTCACTCTTTCTCTTTCTTCCCTCACACTTTCTTCTCTCTATAATTCTCTCTCATTCTCTCTCTTGTTGTTGCTTCCTCTCTCTCTCTTTAATCTTTCTCACCTTCTCTAACTCTCTCTATCTCTTGTTCTCTTGCTCTCCTTTATCACTCGTACTTCACTCTATCATTGCTTACTCTATATCTTGCTTTATCACTCACTCTCTTTTTCTCCCATTTCACTCTATCTTTATATTGCTTTTATCTCTCCCTCCCTCTTATCTCTCTCTCTCTCCCAGTATTTCTCACGTCCCTCTCTCTTTCACACTCTCCCTCACTCTCTCTTCCCTCATCTCTTTCCCTCTCTCTTTCACACACTCTCCCTCACTCTCTTTCTCTATTTCTCTCTCATTCTATCTTTCTCGCCCCTCTCTCACTCAAGATAAAGAATATTGAGAGAATGTGTGGGATAGAAAGAGGTTGAGATGAAGAATAAAGAGAGAGGGTGTGATAGAGAGAGAGACGAGAGAGAGAGAAAGAGTGAGTAAAGGGAGAATTAGGTAGAGATTTATAGACAAAGAGAAAGGGTGAGTAAGAAGAGAGTGGTCGCGGAGTGAGAGAGAGTAAGAAAGAGAAAAAGAGAGCGTAAGAGTGATGTACAAAGAAAGATGAGAAAGATAAAGAGAGAGAGTGAGAATAAGCATAGAAAGAGAGAGAGTGTGAGTGGTTGAGAAAAAACAGCAAGGGTAGGAGAGATTGAGAGAGGTGGAGAGAGTTAAGGTGGGGAGAGAGTGATGAGTGCGCGAGAGCGGTAGAGAAGAGAGAGCATGAAACAGAGTGATAGAGAGACTGAGAGGTAAGAGAGGGCGGAGAGAGAGAATGTGAGCGACTTGAATAGAGTGAAACATAATTAGATTGATGTAGACTAAGAAAGGGTGAGAAGAAAAGGAGAGCGTGGGAGAAAAGAGAAAAAGAGGGTGTTGAGAGAGAGAAATTCAGAGAGGCAAAGAAAGGGAGAGAGTTAGAGAGAGCAAGAGAAAGAGGGAGTAATAAAGAGGGAGTGTGAGAAAGATGGGGAGAGTGGGAGAGAGGTAGAGAGAGAAAAGAGAGATAATGGAGATTGAGCTAGAAAACGAGGAAGAAATAGTGAGAGAGATGAGACAGAAAGATGGAAACAACTAAAGAGAGTGAGAAAGAAATAGGGAGAGGAAAGAGAGAGGGACTGAGGGAGGTAGAGCTAGAGGGATAGTGTAAAAGCAAGAGAGAGAGAGAGAAATGACAAGAAGGAGGGAGAGAAAGAGAAGAATGGTGAGAAGGTAGAAAGAAAAGGGAGTGAGAGTGAGTAATAGAGAGGGAGTGAGTAATAGAGTAATAGAGAGGGGGAGAGAGTGAGAATAAAGAGAAGAGAGGGAGATCAAACGTGATAGAGAGATGGAGTGGAAGAGAAAGTCAAAATATTAAGGGAGAGAGAAAGAGAGCAAGGAAGAGAGGGTGGAGCGAGCAAGGGAAGGAGAGTGAGAAGAGCAAGAGATAATGATTGGGAAGTGAGGGTGAGAGAATGGTATTGTGAGTAAGAAAGGGAGATATAGGAAGATTGAGGGAGAGTGAGAATAAGAAAGATATGAGAGAGGAAAGATAGTGAGAGAAGAGAGAGTAAGAGGGAGTGAGATTGGGAGGGGGAGGAAGAGGGTGGGAGAGAAAAGGATGAAGGGAGCGATAGTAAGAGAAATAAAGAAGGATATAGAAAGAAAGAGAGATGAAGAGAGGCAAAACTGAGAGAATAGAGAACCACATATAAGGGTTAGAAAGAGCGAGAGTAATGAAGAGAGAGAACAAAAGAGCATTGGAGGGATAGAGAAAAGAGAGAGGAACAGAGTGAGAGAGGGTAGAAAGAGTGAGGTAGAGAGAAAGGAGAGGGATAAAGGGAGAGAGAGAGGGTGGGAAGGATGGGAAGAGAGAAGAAAA
>NW_018251384.1:641226-652494 GCF_001263595.1 Phalaenopsis equestris | reverse complement strand
GATAAAGAGAGAATATAGATAGAGAAAGAGAGAAGGAAGGGAGGGAAGGAGAGAGAGAGAATGAGAAGGCAACAAATAGGAAGATATAATGAGAGTTGTAGAGAGGGAGATAGAGATAGAGATGAAGAGGGAGAGAGGAGGCCTAACAATGGTAGAGAGATAAATGGGGAGTGATAAAGAAAGAGAGTGCAGTAGAAAGTTGAAAATATTAAGGAGAGTGCAAAGGATGTAGAGCAATAGAAAAATATTAAAGGAGGGAATAGAGATATTGTGAGAGAGAGAGAAAAAGAGGGAAGGAGGGAGGGAGGGAGGAGAGAAATGAAAGAGGGAGGGAGGGATGGAGAGTAGAGAAATAAGGGTAGTGGGGTAGCGTGGTTGATAGTGCAAGACATATAAGATAGGAGAGAGTGAGCAAAAGAAAACAAGAAAAAAAGAGAAATGAGAGCAAGAGAGATAGAGGAAGAGAAAAAGATAGGGTGAGAGAGGAAGAGAGTGAGATGGAGAGAGTGAGAGAAACAAACATGATAAAGAGATAAGAGATTAGAGAGGGAGGAGGGATGACATTGAGGGAGAGAATGTGTGATAATGATATATAGAGGGGGCAAAGAAAGAGAGAGATTAGAGAAAGTGAGAGATGAATAAAGAGAATAAAGAGGTAGATAAGAGAAAGAGGGAGAAAGAGGGTGGGATAGTGATAGAGCAAGATCATAGGGAAGAGGGAGATTGATAGAGATCGAGATCATGTAATAGAGATGGGAAGGAGAGAGAAAAAAGGCATCTTAAGAAGAGATGGAGATGGAGGAAGGGTGTGAGTGGGTGAGAGAGTGAAAAAAAGTGGGAACAAAAGAGGGGGAGAGAGCAAAAAGGAAGAGCAAGAGAGTTAGAGAGAATGAAAGAGATAAATGGACGTAGAGAAGATAGTATGAGAAAGGTGAGAGAATAGTGAGAGAAAGAGAGATAGAGGGATAGAGGGCAAGAGAGTGAGAGAGAGGGTGGGAGGGAGAAAGAGGGACATTAAGAAAGAAAGAGTGAGAGACAAAGGGAGAGGAAGTGAGGGAGAAGGAGAGAGGGATAAAGGGAGAGAGAGAGGAAGTAGAGAGAGAGTGAAAGAAGAGAGGGGAGCAAGAGATAGAAAGTGCGGGAGAGAAAAAAGAGCAAAAAATATTTAGAGAGAGGATGAGATAGTGAATGAGATGGAGAGATTTCAGTTGTTATTGTTGAGACTATTAGTTTTTTTTGGTGCTTTGTTTAATAGATGCTACTGTGATGTATTTTTAGAGAGAAAGGGAGAGGGAGAGAGTGTGTGGGAGGAAAAGGAAAGATAGTGGAATGGAGAGAGAATGAAGAGAGAGAGACAAGTGAGGAAGCAATAGAAAGAAAGAAAAGGAAGGAGGGAGAGAGAGATGTAAGGTGAGATATAAGGAGATAAGAAAACGAGAAAGATAGAAAAAGAAGAAGAAAGGGAGAGAGATAGAGAGTGGACGGTAGAGAGAGAATGGGACAGAGAAAGTGTGAAAGATGATGAAACAGAGAGAGAGAGAAAGAAGATATATATATATAGGAGAGAAATATATTTAGTGGAAGGGGAAAAGATTGAGAGCGAGGCAAAGAGGTAGGGAGGTAGGGAATGGGAATTTTAATATTAAAGTATTTGCTAATAAACATATCTCCAAATACGTTTTTTGATAAATTAATAATATAAAACTTATACGATTGGGAGGAAGGGAGTGATGAAGAGAGTTAGGAAAAAGGCATGAAAGGGGAAGAGAGAGAAAATGTGGTAGAGAAGAGAGATGGTGAAAGAAAGTTAATATCTTTCCTACCTCCCTCTATCTCTCTCTCACTCTTCCTCTGTCCTCCCTCTTCCTTTCATCTCTCTATCTTCCCTAAAAGAGAATTTCCCTCACTTCCACTAAGTCTCTATCTCACTCTCCCTCCCTCTTTCACATCCATTATTTCCTTATCTCACTCTCTCTTAATCCGTCTCTTTTTACCTCTCTTATCTTCTCTCCCTTTATCTTCTTTCTCTCTCACACTTTATGACTATCTAACTCTCTATCTCTCACTTTTTCTCTCTCTAACCCAATCTCTCTCTTTGATGCCTTCTCTTTCACACTCTGTCTCTTTCTCTATTCAAACAATGCCACTCCCTACGTCCCTTTTTCTCTGCCTCCCTATCTCCTTTCCCTCTCTATTTCCCTCTCTCTCCATTCTCTACTCTCCCTCTCAACCTCATCCATTTTTTCTTCTCTTTTTATCTTTCCCTCTCACCCTCGTCCATTTTCTCTTCTCTCTTTTTTAACTCTCTCTCTCTCCTTTTTCTCTCTTTTTCGCTCTATTTCCATCTTTATTTCTTCTTCTCGTCTCCTATCTCTTTTTTTCTATATTATTCCTCACTTTCTTTCACATTCTCTCCCTCGGTTGTTATTGCTCTCTCTCATCTCTCTCACACCACTCTCTTCCAATCTTTGCATATCTCTCTCCTTTACTATCTTTCTCTCTCTCCATCTTACCTCAATCTTTCCCTCTCTCCCACTCACTCTCTCTCTACCTCTCTCCATCCCTCTCTTTATTACTTTCCCTCTCTCGTACTCCCTCCCTCCCCTCCATAAGTCACACGCTCTCCCTCACTCTCTTTCATTATGGCTGACTCTATATCTCTTTTCTCTTTCAACATACTCATCATAATAACTTATCCCTTTTTATTTTCCCATATGTGCCTTACCTCTCTACATTTCTCTCACCTTTTTCACCCTCTTTCTATCTCTCCTAAACTCTTTACCTCTCTCATCTCTCTCTTCATCTCTCAATCTCCCTATCTTAGTCTCTTTCGCTTGCTTGTTCATTCTATCTCTCTCACATTCTCCCTCATCTGCTCTCTTACTCTCTCTCTTACATCTCTCTTTATTAATCATCTCTCTCTTTCTTACTCTCTTCACTCTCTCTCCTTTTCTCCCACAATTCCACTCTCTTCATCTCACTCTCCCTCCCTCCTTCACTTTCTTCATCTCTTTATCTCATTCTCTCGTCCTACCTCACTTTATACATCTCTCTTAGTCTATCCCTCTTTTATCATCCCTCTCACTCTATCTTCTTTCTCTCTCACTCTCTTTTACTCTCTCTCCCCCCATCTCTCTCTTTCTTGCCCTCTCTCAGACACTCTCTCTTTCTCATTCTCTACCACATTATAACACTCAAACGCTCCATCCATACAGCCCTTTTTCCCCCTCTATCTCATTTTCTCTCTCTCTCTCTCTCTCTCTTTATCTCTCTATTTCCATCTCGCTTCCTTCTCTACTCTCTCTACCATCTCTCATATATTTCCTCTTATCTTTCTATTTTTACTTCTTGCTTTCTCTCCTTTTTCATTCACTTTCTCGCTATATTACCATCTTTCTATCTCTTCCTCTATCCCTCTCTCTCACACCCGTCTCTATCTTTCCATAGCTCTCTCTCTCACTTTATCTATTCCTCATCCTCTCCATCAAACCCTTCTCTCTCACCCACTTTCTCCCTCTCTCCTTCTGTCTTTCTCTAACACCTTATTGCTATCACTCTCTCCTTCTCTCTCTCCCTCTCACTTATCCAATCTTGAGAGCTCTCTAGCACTTACCCCATTGCTCACTCTCTCTCACCTGCTTTCCCTCACTAGCTCTCGCTCCCTCTCATCTCTCACAAACCCTCTCTTATCACTCTTTACCTATCTCTCTCCTATTTATTACATCTCTTCTTACCTTCACCTCTCTATCCCCCTCTCTCACTCCCCACACTCCTTCCCTCCCTCTCTCTTGCTCAGTCCTTTACTCCCTCACTCTCTTTCTCCCTCTCTGACCCTCTGTCTCATTTCACTTGCTTGCTTCTTTCACTTGCTTGGTACTCTATCTCTCTCGTACTCTCTTCTTTTCTCTCTTCTTGTCTCTCTTATCTCTATTAATAGTCTTTTGTCTCTTTATCTTACTCTCTTCACTCTCCCGCCCACCTTCTCTCACTCCCTTTCTCTATCTCATACTCGCTCTCTCCATTTTTTTTTTCCATTTTTTTCACCTCTATCTCATGCTTGTTCTCTGTAACCTTGTTTTATTTCTCTCACACTCTCCTTCTCTCTCTCCCTCCATTTCTTTCTATTTCTCTCTCACTTTGTCTCTTTTTCTTGCTATCACTCGCTTGTGCTCTTTTCTCATTCCCTTCCTTTCTCATTCCCTTCCTTCTCATTCCCTTCCTCTTTCTCTCACTCTCTTGTTCCCTCTCCTTCCCTCTCTCCTTCCCCTTCTCTTTCACTCGCTCAATCTTCCCCTCTCTCACTCTGCCTCTCATCCTTCTCTTTCTATTCAATCTCTTCTCTATCTTCCCCTCTCTGTCCCACTCCCTATACTCACTCCCTCCCTACTCTCTTATCTCTCCCGACTCTATATATTTACCTCCCTCTCTCCCTCTGTCAATTCTCTCTCCTCTCACAATCTCTTCTCTCTCTTGCTCCCTCCCACTCTCTCTCTCTCTCATTATTGCTCTCTCACTTTTACCATTATCCCCATCTTTACCTCGTTCTTTCACCCTGACCCTTTTTCAATCTCCAGCTTACTCTCACTTTTATCACTATCATTAGACTCTCCCTCTCTCATTTCTCACTTACTTTCTTTCTTTGAACCTCCTTATTTGTTTCTCTATCTCTCCCTAAATACATCTCTATTTTTGCTCTCTACTCCACTCTCTTTTTTCTATCTCATTCTCTTGTCCTCCCCCTCCCCTTTCTATCTAGCTTGCTCTCACCAACTCTCACGCTTGCTCTCACCAACACACTCTCTCACTTGTTCCCTTCTTTCCTCTCTCTCTCAAATGTGCTCTCTCCCACTTTCCCTCTCTCCTTATATCTCTCTCTTTTCTCTTCACTCTCTCTTCTATTTTATGTATCATTTGTCCTATCTCGTTCCATCTTCTCTTTATATCTCTCACTCCCACTCTCGCTATCTCCTCCTCTCCCTCTCTCACTCTCTCACTCGATCTCTTACTCTCTTTATAACCCTCCCCCTTATTTTCCTCTTGCTCTATCTTCTTCATGTTCTCTCTCTATTCCTCCTTCCCACCCTTCATCCCTCACTCTCACTTATCTCCCTCCCTCTCTCTCTCGCTTTTATTTTTCTAGTAATACTCACTCTTCCTAAATCAGACTCTCTAGCTTCTATACTTACTCGTTCGCTCTCTCCCACTCTATTATTTATCTCTTTTGATATTGCTACTCTTTTTTCTTTCTATTATTTATCTCTGTCCCTTTTTCTCCCACCCTTCCTCTTGCTTTCTCTCTCCCTCACTCTCACTTACCACTATCTCTCAATTTCTATATCTCCCTCCCTCTCTCCCTTCTTGACTTCATTTTTCCTCTCTCTCTCCCCCTTCCCATCTTTCTCCACCCCTCTTCTGATTTCTTTCTCTTTATCCTTGCACTTCCTCTCTCTCTCTCTCATTCTCTCTTGCTCTAGCTCTCTTTCATCACTTAGTCTCTCTTACTCCCTCTCTCTCTCACTTGTCAGCTATTCTCTATCTCTTTATCACCCTATCACTCCCCTCTCTCTCTCTCTTTTCATCTCATTCACTTTCTCTTCCTATCTCTCCAACTTTCTCTGCTCCTCATGCTTTCTCCTCTCTCTTACCTCTCTTGCACTCTTACCCTTTCACTCACTCTTACTTTATCACTTTCTTTTGCTCTCTCTTCTCTCTAGCTCTCTCCTTTTCTCTTCTTTCACTCTCCCTCTCTGCGCCATCCCCTCTCACACCTTCTCTCTCTCTCTCTACCCTCCACTCTCTACCTCCTATCCTCTCCCTCTCTCTATCTTTCTCTCTCTTCATTTATTATTCTCTCTCTTCCTCACAAGCTTTATCTTGCTCTCCCTCTCTCATTATGTCTTTATCTTTTTTGCTCTCTCTTAATTTTTTGTCTATCTCATTTACTTACTCTATTTTACTCTCTTCTCTCTCACCTTTATCTCTCTTCACCAACTCTTTTTCTCTCTCATTCTTCTCTTTCCCTCTACACCCTACTCTCATCTATCTATTCATCTCTCCTCACACACTCTCTCTCCCTCTCCATTTCTCTCTCTCCTTCCTCTCTTCCTCAATTTCTCTCTTCTCTCGATCTCCCTCTCTTTGCCTTGCTCTCTCTCCATTGCTTATTCTTTCTCTTTTTCTCAAGCTTTATCTTGCTCTCTCCTTCTCTCATTCTCTCTCTATCTTTCTCGCTCTCTCTTCATTTTTTTGTCCATCTCATTTGCTTACTCTCTTTTGCTCTCTCTTCTCTCTCATCTTTATCTCTCTTAACTCTTTTTCTTTTTCTCTCTCATTCTTCTCTTTCTCTCTCCACCCTCCTCTCATCTATCTCTTCATCTCTCCCTTACACATTCTCTCTCCCTCTCTATACATTATCTCATGCTCTCTCCCTCTATCTCATCTCTCTTCCTTTATCTCTCTTGCTCTCAATTCACTCTATCTTTTTTCTTGTGCTCTCTCCCCTTTCTTATATCTCTTGCATTAACAACCTCTATATCCCCCCTATTCTTCTTCTTTCTCTACTCTCCATCCCTCCCTCCCTCTTTCATCTTTCATTTTTTCTTTCTCTCTAGCTCGCACTTTTCAATTTCTATCACTCCCTCCAGCCTCCTTCCTTCCTTTCTTTTTTTCTCTCATAATATCTCTATTTTCTTCTCTTATTTCTCTTACTCTACATCCTTTGTGCTCTCTCTTAAAAGCTTCACCTTTCTACTGCACTTTAACTCTCTCTTTGTCACTCCCATTCTCACTCCCACTTTATCTCTCTACCTTTGTTAGTCCTCCTCTAGCTCTCTCTCTCTTACTCTCCCACTATCTTCCTATATGTTGCTCTCTCTTTCTCTCTCCCTCTCTCTCTTAAAAGCTTACTTTTTTTCTCTGTCCTGCTTATTCTCCTATCCCTCTTCCTTATTTTATTCCTCTAACTCTCTCTTTTATGTCATGCTCTCTTACTCATTCTTACTATCACTCCCTCTCTCTCTTCTCACTCTTCCTCTTTCTCTCTCATAATCTCTCTCATCTCATTCTTCCTTTATATCTGTCTCTCACTTCTCACTTTGCCTTCATTTTCTTTACTTGTTTTCTTCTCTCTCTCACCTCTGCTCTCTCTCTTTGTTTCACTGAATCTCTCTCACATTCTCACACTCTAGCTTTCTTACTCACCTATTCTTCCTCCCTCTCTTTCTCTTTCCATCCATCCCCCTTCCTCTCTCCCTTCATCTCCTTTCTCTCTCTTCCTCTCAATCTCTCACTACATTTCACTCATTTATGTCTTCCATTATTCCTTCACTCCCTCCCTCTTTCCTTCCATCTTAAACAACCTCCTCACTCTCATGTCTTCCATCCTTATTCTTTCTTTTCTCTAATCATTATTTTCCTCTCTTGTCTCTATCGCTCTCTCCCCTTCACTCCTCTCTCCCCCACCCACCTCTCTCTTTATCTCCAACCTCTTCCCCTCTCATTAAGTCTTTCTTTTTTTATCTCTTCTTTTATGTATTTTATGTATCTCTTCTCTATCATCTTGCCCTATCTTCTCATTATATCCATCTCTCCCACTCCCTCTCTCTCCCTCCTCTCTCACTCTATGTCCCTTCATTCTCTCTATCTCTCTCCTTGTCTTCTACCCTCCCTCCATCCCTCACACACATTGTCTCATGTCCCTCCCTTAGTTTCTTACTCCCCCCTTTCTCACTCAATTTACTCTAGCCATCTCCCACACTCATTCACTCACTTGATCTTTCTCCCTTCTACTGTCTCTCTCTTTCACACTCGCTAAATATCTTTTATCTCTCTTTCATTTTTATGTCCCTTTCTCTTCTGCCCTCTTCTACTCTCTCTCCTTCTCCCCCTTTCCCTCCCTCCCACCAAACCTCCCCACCTGCCCCTAACTCTCTTGCTCTTCACCCGCTCTCTCCCCCCGCTTTCGATCTTTCTCTCTCACATGTGCTTCATCTTTATCTTATTCTCTATTTATTTATCTCCCTTATATTATTCTCTCTTGCTTCTTCTCTATTTTTCTCTCACCTTCCTTTACTCTTCATCCCATCTCTCTTTCTCTTGCTCTACTTCCATCTCTCTCCTACCTTATGCCTCCTTCCCTCTATCTTTTTCCATCATTTCTCTTTCTCTCTCCCCCCTCTCTCTCATTCTTATTCTAATCCTTTTTATTCTCTCACTTCCTTGTCTTACTCTCTCTTCCCTCTCTCTTATTCTTGTTTCCTCTCTCTCTCCCTTGCCCATGCTCCCTCTCTCTCTTTGTCTCTCTCCTACTCTTTTTTCTATCTATACCCATTCTTTCCCTCTGTTTCTTTTGCAATCTATTTTCCCATATTTATTGCTTTGTTCCCTTAATCTCCCTCTCTTTATCTTCCTCCCTTTCACGTACACTCGTGCTCCCTCTCTTCCTACTTTTCCTAGGTCTCTGTCACTCTCCCTCCCCCACTTTTTTACTCTATCTCCTCTCTCTCTTTTTTCTCTCCCTTTCTATCTCTCTCTCTCTCTCGTGCTGAATAAATCTCACTCTCCCTCTCCATTTATTTCTCTAATCTCTCTCCCTCACACCCTCTTCCCCACTCTCTCACTCTCTACGTCTCTCCTCTTTCATTTCTCTCTTTTTGTCTTTTCTTCATTCCGGCTTACTCTCTCTACTCTTTTGCTCTCTCTTTTCTTTCTCTCTCTCTTTCTCTCTTTCTCACTTACTCTATCTTGCTGTCTTTATCCCACCCTCTCTCCCTCCCTCTCTCATCTCTTTCCTCTCTCTCACCCACTCTCTCTCCCTTACTGCCTCTCTTCATCTTTTTCTCCATCACTCTTTCTATCTTCTCTATTTAACTTCATATCATTCTTTCTCTTTTTCTCTTTCTAGATTTATCAACCTCATGCTTTTCTTCTCAAACTGTCCCTTCCATCTTACCTCCCTCTCTTCCTATTCTCTTCTTATCACCGCCTCTCGCTCTTTTATTTACTTACATTTCTCAACCCATCTCTCCCTTGCCTCAATAAATTTTTATCGCTCTCCCCCTCTCTTCTCATTCTCTTTTTATCTCACTAGTTCTATTTTTCTTGCTCTCTTTTCTTCCCTGTCCTAGTCTCTATGACTCTTTCTATCTTTATTCTCTTTCTCCCCCACAACGCCCCTATCTTGCAATCTCGCTCCCTCACTCTCACTCAATCCACCCTCACTCTTCTACTCTCCCTCTTTCTTTTGTTCTCTCTACCACTCTTCATCCTTCTCTCTCTCCCTCCCTCCCTCCTAATCCATACCTCTACCTAGATCTCACTCCATCACACATTTCTGTATATCTATCTCTCTCTATCTCTCTATCATCCCATTTCTGTCGCTTTTATCTCTCCCATTTTTTCCCCCCCCCATCCACTCTCTCTATTACCACCCTCCCTCTTTTTCTTTGTCACCATTTCTCTCTCTATCTCACTCTCTTCAGATGCTCACTCATCTCTAATTTCTTTATCTTTCTTTTATATCTCATGCTATCCTTCCCTCTCTCTTTCTCTCTCACTATTACTCATTATCTCTTCTCATATTCTCCACCTCTTTGTTTCTCTCGTAAAATCTTTGCTATCATTCCCTCTCTCTCTTCCCTCCCCATCTTTCTCTATTCCTCTTTGGATCTTTCTCTCTTTATCCTTGCGCTTCCTCTCTCTCATTCTCTCTTGCTTTATCTCTCTTTTTTCCCCTAGTCTCTCTCTTACTCCATCTCTCTTTGTCTCTCACTCTCACTTACTCTTCATTCTTTTCTCACTTTCTCTTGCTCTTTTTAAGTGCCCATCTCTCTCTCCCATTCTCTGTATCCCTCTTTTGTCATTCCTTGTCTTTTTTGCACTCTACTATCTCTCTATCTTGTGTAGTCTTCTGTCCCTCTCCCTCATATTATTCCTCTAGCTTTCTCATCTGTCATCCTCTTTTACTCATTCTTACTATCAATCCCTCTCTCTCTTCTCCCTACCCCTCTTTTTCTCTAATGATATTTTTCATCTCACTCTTCCTTTATATATGTCTCTCACTTCTCTCTTTGCTTTCTTTCTCTTTAGTTACTCTCTCTCAAATTTACTCTCTCACTCTCTTTGCTTTATTAACACTCTCTCACATTCTCACTCTTCCTTTCTTTCTCGCCTTTTCTCCCTCCCTCTCTCTTTCTCCACCCTCCCTCCCTTCCTCTCTCCCATCATCTCCTTTCTCTCTCTTCCTCTCTCTGTCTCACTACCTTTCACTCATTTATGTCTTTCGTTATTACTTCACTCCTTAAACAACCTCCACACTCTCATGTCTTCCTTTCTTTTGCTCTCTTTACTCTCATTTTTAATTCCCTCTTGTCTCTCTCACTCTCTCCCCCTTGCTACTCTCTCCTCCCTCACTCACCTCACTCTCCTCTCTCTTTATCTCCAACCACATCCCCTCTCATTAAGTCTTTCTTTTTTTATCGCCTCTCTTTTGAGTAACTCTTCTCTATCTTCTTGCTCTTTGTTCATCCATCCCTCTCACTCCCTCTCCCTCCTTCCTTTCTCACTCTATGTCTCTTCATTCTTTCTATCTCTCTCATTCCTTCCAGCCCTCCCTCCATCCCTCACAAGCACCCTCTCATGTTCCTCCCTTCGTTTCTTGCTCTCCCCCTTTCTCACTCACTGTACTCTAACTATCTCCCATGCTCCATCACTCACTCAATTTCTCTCCCTTCTATTGCCTATCTCTTTCACACTTGATATATCTATTTTATCCCTCCTCTGTTTTTATGTCCCTTTCTCTACCACCCTCTTCTGCTCTCCCTCCCTCTCCCTCTCTTCCCTCCCTCCATCCCTACCTCCCTACCTGCCTCTAACTCCCTTGCTCCTTACCCCCTCTCCCCTCTCTTTCAATTTCTCTCTCTTGAATGCTCTTCATCTCTATCTCATTCATTATCTATCTATCTCTCTCTCTCTCTTCTCTTACTCTCTCTTATTTTTCTCTATTTGTCTCTCACCCTCCCTTACTCTTCATCCCCTCTTTCTTTTTCTTGCTCTCTTGCATCTCTCTTTTTCCTTCTCCCTCTCTCTATATCTTTCTCCTTCTTTTCTCTTTCCTTCTCTCTCTCCTTCTCTCTCATTCTCTCCCTAATGCTTTTATTCATTCACTTCCCTCTCTTTCTCCCTCTCACTCCTTTCTCTCTTCCTATCTCTCACTTTTCTTTTCATCCTCTTTCCCCCTCTCTCTCCCTTGCCCATCCTCCCTATCAGAAA
>NW_018251384.1:632657-641135 GCF_001263595.1 Phalaenopsis equestris | reverse complement strand
CTTTATCTTTCTCCCTCTCACGTACACTAATTCTCGCTCTCTCTTCTTGTTCTTCCAAGCTCTCTATCACTCTCCCTCCTCCTCTCTCTTACTCTCTCTCCTCTCTCTCTCTCTTTCTCTTCCTCTCCGACCTTCCCTGCCTCATGGTCTCTCTCTTATTATAAGACTTTCTCTCTATTTCTCTCTCTCATGCTAAATAACTCTCACTCTCCCTCTCAAACTATTTCTCTAATCTCTCTCCCTCACTGCCTCTCCCCCTCTCTCTCGCTCTTTATGCCTTTTCTCTTTCCTTTCTCTCTCTTTGTCACTTTCTCGTTCAAGCTTACTCTCTTTATTATCTCATTCTCATTATTCTCTTGCTCCCTCTTTTCTTTCTCTCTCATCAACTCTATGTCGCTCTCTTTATCCAACCCTCTCTTTGTCTCTATCTCACTCTTTTTTCTCTCATCTCTGTCCTCTCTCAACCATGCTCTCCCTTCTTCCCTCCCTTCATGTTTTTCTCTCACTCCATATATCTTCGTTATTTAACTTCACGTTTTTCTTTCTCTCTATCTCTCCCTAGCTTTATCTTCCTCATGTTTTCTTTTCTATTTGTCCCTTCCATCCTACCTCCCTCTCTTCCTATCCTCTTCTTATCACTGCCTCCGCTCTTTTATTTCTTACCTTTCTCTACCTATCTCCACCTCGCCACAATAACTTTTTATCTCTTTCCCCTCTCTTCCCATTCTCTTCTTATCTCACTATTCTTATTTTCAAGCTCTCTTTTCTTCCCTGTTCCAATCTCTATGACTCTTTTTATCTCTATTCTCTTTCTCCCCCAGCAATGCCCCTATCTTGCACTCTCATTCCCGCACTCTCACTCAATCCGCACTCACTCTCCCACTCTCCCTCTTTCTTTTGTTCTCAATACCACTTTTCATCCCTTGCTCTCTCCCTCCCTACCTCCCAATCCATACCTCTACATTGATCTCTCTCTATCCCTCATTTTTCTATATCTATCTCTCATCCCATTTCCATCCCATTTCTCTTCCTTCCATCCCTCCCATCCACTCTCTCTCATACTACCTCCCTCCCACTTTCTCTCTCTATCTCTTTATCCTCAGTCCCTCACTCATCTCTAATTTCATTATCTTTTTCCTATGTTTCATGCTACCACTCCTTTTCTCTCTTTCTCTCTCATTCTCTCTTACTAACTATCTCTTATCATATTCTTCACCTCTTTGTTTC
Source organism: Phalaenopsis equestris (assembly GCF_001263595.1). Lineage (NCBI taxonomy): Eukaryota > Viridiplantae > Streptophyta > Magnoliopsida > Asparagales > Orchidaceae > Phalaenopsis > Phalaenopsis equestris. The sequence continues at coordinate 639,908 of NW_018251384.1, read as the reverse complement.
TCTCCTAACATCCTTGTTCCCATTCCCTTTCTCTATTTCTCTCACTTCTTTCTTTTCTTTCTCTCTCTTCTCTCTCACTCTCACTCTTTCTTCTACCACTCTCTCTGTCATTCTCACTCTCAATTCTTCTCTTTCTATTTCTCGCTCTTTTTCTCTACCTCCCTCTTCCTTTCCCTCACACATGCCTTCCATCACTTCTTCAGTCCATCACTCTCTTCCTTTTATCTTGCTCTTTCTCCTTCTCTTCTATCCCTCCTCCCTCTCTCTGGTCTCTCACATTCCCTATCTTCCTCTCTCCTTCTATCTGTTCTCCTACTCTCAGCTCTCTTTATCTATCCACCCTCCCTGCCTCTAACCTTAACTCACTCGATTGTCTCTCTTCTCTCTTGACTCCAATTTGTATCTCTTCTCTCTTTTGTCTTGCTAAATCTTCTCTTAATATCTCTCTTCCACTCTCCTTCCCTCTTCCTCTCTCTCAATCTATCTGTCTTTCTCACTCTTTCTCTACCTCCCAAATACTTTCTCTCCCTCACTCCATCCCTCATACTCACTCTCTTACTCTTTCTCAGTCCCTCTCTCTTTATTTCTCACTCTCAGTCTTCTTCCCTCTATCTCTTAATCTTACTGCTCATTGTCTCTCGTTCTTTATCTCCCACCCTTACTCTCATTTAATACTTTCGTAGGTCTCAAACTCTCTAGCTCTCTCCCAAATTATCTCTGATTCTCTATTTCTCTTCCTTATTACTCAGCCTCTCTCTTCTCTCTCTCACTCTGATAATTTCACCCTATCTCTTATCTCTCTCACCCATCCTCTCTAGCTCTATCTATCTCCCTCTCCCCTCCTTTCCCTTTCTCTTTATTTTACTCTCTTTTCTCTCTCTTCTCTTTCAAGCTCTCTCACTTGCTCGTTCTCTTTTCTTTTCTCTATCTCTTTTCTATTTCTATCTCCCTCTGTAACTCTTCTTATCACTTTCTCTTCTCACTTTCTCTTGCTATCTATCTCTCCCTCCTTCATTCTTACTTTCCCTCCTCTCTCCTTCTCTCACTCTCCCTCTTTGATCTTCCCTCCATCTATCCCTCCTCAGCTTTCTCAATTTTTCTTCTCGCTCTAGCTTGCTCTCCCTCTTCTTTCACTCTCTCTATTCTCTTGTTCCATTTTTCTCTTTCCCACACTTTCTCTATATTGCTATCTCTCTCTCTCCCTCCTGCTCCCTCTCTCTTCCATTATACTATTTTCTTTTTGCCACCCTCTAACTCTCTCTCCCTTGGCCTCCTCCATCCTTTTTATATATATCTCTTTCCTCCTTCCATTTTTCTCTCTCTTCCTTGGTCTGACACACTCGTTCTTCCCCTCTATCTACCATCTCACTCTTATATCTGTCCTCTTTCTCTGACTATCCTTCCCTCCCTCCATCACTACCCTTCTCGTTACTCTATCTCCTCTCTCAATCTCTTCTTCATATTCTCTCTCTCCCTCCCTCCCTCCCTCCCTACTTCCCTCCATCCCTCTCTATCTCGTTCTTTCACCCTCACTATCCTTCTCTCACCCAATCTCTCTTCCTCTCTCCCATCTTTGTTCTTTAATTATATCTATCTTCTCTCTTTTATTCTCTCCTTCTCTACCAATATCTTTCTATCCCTCACGCTCTCTCCCTTTTCTCTACCTAGCTCAATTACTTTATATCTCCTTGCTCTTTTTTCCTCTCTCTCTCTTTCTTTCAATCCCATGCACTTCCTTTCTATCACTATTACTCCATCTTTATTGTCTCACTTTCTTCTATCCCTAATGCCCTCTCTCTCGCCCTCTTATGATCTGTCTCCCTCTCTCTCACTTGCTCTCTCTCTTTATCGTTCACTCCCTCTCTCCCACACTCTTCTTCTTTCCCTCTTTCTGTCTCTTGCCCACTATCTCCCAAGCTCACCCTCTCTTATGGACTCTTTCTCTCTCTACTCTGCCTCTACCTCACTCTCCCTTTATACCCCTCATTATCTTTATATCACTTTCACCCTTTTATCTTCCACTCTGTCACTCTCTCTTCTGCTGAGTCACTTACTCTCTCTACTTTCTCTCTCCCAGTCTCTCTTTCCTTTTATACTTATTTGATTTCTCATCTTCTTTCTCACTTTCACTTTCTCTATATCTCTCTTGATCTCTCTCTTCTCTCACTCACACTTTTCTTACTCTCTCTAACTCCCCTATCTTACTCTCTCTCCTCTCTCCCACTCTCCCTCACCCTCACGCCCTCCTTCTCTCCTTCCATCCCTTCCTTTGTCACTATAAGTCTCTCACTCTCTCACTTTTTTCCTCACTCCCTATTTCTCTCGCTCTATCTCACTCTTCTATCCTTCTCTCACATTGTCTCTCCCTCTCTCCCTCCCTCCCTCCCTATAACTTAATTCATTCTTCCTCTCTTCTCCCTTTCTCTCTTTCTCCCTCTCTCCCCTTCCTCCTTCTCCCACTATCTCACCCTGCATTTCCTATGCTTTTCGTCTCTCTTCCTCCCTCACTAGCTCTCTTTAACTCTCTCTCTCCCTCTCCCACCCTCCCACCTCTCTTTCTCTTTTTTTATCTTCTTATTTTTTTCTCTCTTTCCTTCTCTCACTCGCTTTCTCTTTCATTTCCTACATCATTTTTCTCTAACATTATCCTTTGCTTTCTCTCTCTATATATTTAACTTTCTTTTGATCTTCTCATTTCTCTCTCCTCTTCTATCCTTTTCCTCCAGTCTCTCCTGCCCTCTCTTTCTCTCTTGGCTCGTCCCACTCACTTTGACTCTCCTCTCTACTGTTCTCTCTGTCGCATTCTCTCTCTCATGCTCTACACCTATCCCTCCCTTCACCTCTCTTTCTCTTTCATTCTTACTCATGCATGCTCTCTCTCTATTCTCATGCTTCCTCTTTTCTTTCTCTCATCTCTCTCTCCTCTTCTATCCCTCCCTCTCTTCTACTTTCTCCCGCGCTCTCTTTCTCTCTTGGTCTATCTCTCTCACTCTGACTCTCTCCGTCTCTACTATTCTCTCTGTCATATTCTCTCTCTCATGCTCTGCACTCCCTCCCTTCAACTCTTTCTATATTTCATTCTCTCATGCATGTTCTTTCTCTATTATTATGCTTCCTCTTTTCTTTCTCTCTCTCCCACTCTCTCTATCTAACTCTTGTCCACCTCCCCCATCTTCCCTACTTCTCTCCTCCCTCCTTTCTTCTCACTCTCTCTTACTCTCCCTCTTTCTCACACAATCTCTCCGCTCTCTTTATTTCTCTTCTCTCTTCACCTCTTTCACCTTCTTTATCTCCCCTTCCCTCTCTCCAGCTCCTCTCTCTCTCTCCTCTCTATGTGTTTATCCTTCTTTCCCTCCCTTAAAACCTCTTTCTCTCTTCTATCTCCTCCCTTTGTCTCTTCTCTCTTTTTTCTCCCTCTCACTCTCCTTCCCACTCTCTTACACTCTCGCTCCCAAACTCACTCTTTCTTATCTCTCCCTCTCCCATCCACTCTCTCTTCCCTACCCTCTTTTCTCTCTCTCTTCTTCTCTCCCTCCCTTCCTTTCTCTCTTCCTCCCTTTATCTCTCAATCTCTTTTCTCTCTCACTCAATCTCGTTCTAATTTTATCCCTCTTTCACCCCTCTCTTTCTCTCTCCTTTTTGTCACTTTATCTTTTACTTTTCTTCTCTCACTCCCACCATCACTCACTTTCTTTTGTCTCTATCTTCTCTCATTTCTCTAGCTCTCCCATAAATCTCTTGCTTTCTATTCCTTTATCTCTCTCTCATCTATAGGTCTCTCTCTCTTCTTCAATCTCAGCATCTCTCTGCTCTCACCATTTCTCCCTTTCACTCTCCTCTCTTGCCCACTCTCTTGCCCATTATCTCACTCTCTCTTTCTCTCTGTCTTTCTCCTTTTACCTCACTCATGCGCGCCCTATCTTTTTAATTTCTTTCATTCGATCCATCCTATTTTTACTCTGTTTTGTGCTCTCCCTCTTTCTTGCACACAATCTTTCTCCTTTCCCTCTATCTCATTCTCTCTCTGTCCCTCCCTCTCTCTCTTTTTGTATATGTCCTCTTACCTTCCTCACCTTTGTCCCTTATATCTCTATGCTCTCTACTTCTTTCTTGCTTGCTCTCTCTCCCCTCACTCTCTCCCTCTTTCTTTTGCTCTCACTCACATTCTTATTCCCCCCTCTTCCCTCTGCCCCTCACTTTCTCTTCATCTCTATCTCTCCTTCGCTCTCTCCTACTCTCTCTATAATATCACTCTTGCTCTCACATTCTCTTTCTTCTGACTCACTAAATCTCCTCCCCCTCTCTCGTGATCACTCCTTTCTCTATCACCATCTTTGCAAGCCTCATTCACTCTCTCTTTCTTTCCCTTTCTCTCCTCTCTCCCTCTATCACTTTCTCTATCTATCTCACCGTCCCTCTCCCATTCTTTAACTTTCTCTCCCATCCATCCCTCTCTCCTCAAATTTTTTCTCTCTCTTATGCCTTTGTCACTCTCTATCTATCACTCTCATTCACTCTCTCTTTCTATCTCTTCTTTCTCTTGATCTTTCACTTTCTCTCACTCTGTCCCTAGTTGGCTCACCATCTTCTCTCCCTTTTATATTTTGCTCTCCCTCTTTCTCTCTCTATCTCTCACTCCCTCCCTTCCTCTCTTTTCCTCTCCCTTCTCTTGCTTATTCTTCTCCCTCAATTTTATGCTTACACTCTCTCTTCGTCTCTTTTCTTCGCTCCTTTTCCTCACAAAAAGTCTCACCCTCTTTCTCGATCTCTCACTCTCACTCTCCATGACCCCCTCGCCCTCTCAATTTTACACTCTCCGCCTCTCCCCCGCCTCTCTCTCATCCTCGTCAATTCCCTACCTCTACATCACTCTCCCTATCTCCGCTTCTTTCCTTTATTTATATCTCTCTCTCTTTTTCTAGGCCTCCCTCTCTCTCTCCAACTCTCTAAGTCTCATTCTTATCTTTTTCCTCTCTCTCTCTCTTTCCCCTTGTCCTTCTTCTCTTACTCTCCCTCCCTCTCCGCTTATCTCTCTCTATCATTTTATGTTTCTCTTCCCTCTCTCTCTTTCACACCCTCCATATTTCTCTCACTCTTGCTCCTCTCTCTCTATCTCATCTGCATCTAGCTATCTCTTTCTCTCTATCTCAATCATGTCTTCCATCGCAATCTCACTCTCTCTAATTTGCTCTTCTCTTTTTCTCTCACTAACTCTTCCACTCCCTCTTTCTGAGTCTCTCTCACCTGCTCTTTTACCTCTCTATCTCTTGCACTCTCTATCTCTCTCCATTCCTTTCTCTCTCTTTCTTATTTTACCTATATCTTTCTATATATCTCTCATGCTCTCTCTTCCTCTCTTTCTCTAACTCATTCTAATTCTCTCTCTCTCTATCTTTCTCCCTCCATCAGACTCTATTACTCTCCCTCTCACTTTATCGCTCCCTCTCTCCATATCTTGCTCTCTCAACCTCTCTCTCTCTCTCTCTTTTATTATCTCTCTTGCTTGTTTCTCTCATTCTTTGTCACTTGCTCTCTATCAATTTCACATCTTGATGTATCTCTCTCTCCCCACTCCCACCCACTCCCTCTTTCTCTATCTCTCATCCTTACCCCACTCTAACTCCATACACACCTCCAAAACCTCTCAAGAATTATCTTTAATCATTCTTCTCTTTCTTCCCCTCCAACCCTTTCTTTAACTCTCTCTTTTTTTGCTTCCTATTTTTAACCATTCATCTGTATCTGCCCCTCTTCCTCACTTTAACTCTCTCTCCCTCTCCCTCTCTTGTTCACTGTAACTCTCCCTCCCTTATATCCCTCATTCTCTCAATCTTTCTTTCTTAATTACTTTATCTCTTATTTTCTCTCTCAAACCTCTCTTTCTTGCTCTATCCCTCTCCCTATCTCCCTACATCTCCCTTTCTCTTTTATTACTATCTCTTCTTTCCTCTCTCATTCTCTCTCATTATCTTCATCTCTCTCTCTCGCTATATCTAATGCTCTCTCTCCCTCCCTATCCTCACTCTCTCTTTCTCTACTTCCTCTATTTCCATCTCTTGGTAGCAAGCGTTATCCTTTCCCCCTGCACCGTCTCTCACTCATTCTATATCCTTCTCACTTCTTCGCTTCTATGTTTACATCTCTTGGTTGCAAGCATTATCCTCTCCCCCTGCACTCCCTTTCACTCATTCTATATCTATCTCACTTCCTCGCTCTCTCTCTCTAACACACACTTGCTTTGCCGCTCACCTCCTCTCCCTCCCTTTAGTTGGATACCTCTCCCATATTCATTTTACAAACTTTTTAAATTTTTACCTAGCCCTTTTTTCTATTCTTCTCTTGCTCATCCTTACATTCTATCTCACTCTCACTCTCTCTGACTCTTTTCTGACTCTTTCCATCCACTCCTTATTATCTCACTCCCTCATTTGTTCCCTCCCTTCCTCTCACTCTTAAGATCTCTACTTTTTGGTCCTCTCTCTGTCTTTTGTCCTCACCCAAATTTTTTCTTTCACTTCCTTCTATATTGTTCATATTTCTCTCTCCCCTTACCTCCCACTGTCTCTACTCCCATTCTACCCCCTCTATCTCTCTCGTGCTCTATCTTTCTCCTTCGCACAATAGCTTCCACTATCTCTCTCTCTCTCTCTCCATCTCCCTCCTCTCTTTCACGCTCCCTCATCCTTATTCTCACATTCTCTCCACAATTTCTACAACCTTCTCTACTTTTTTCCCTCTCTCTTTCTCTCTTTCAATATCTCTTTATCTCTCTCCTTCCCTCTCAATTCTATTTTTGCTCTGTTTCTCTTGTTATTTATTCCTCTCTGTTCCAATTTCACTAATTTTCTCCATCCCAATTCACTCTCTTCTCTATCTCTATTCTCTCTCTTGTCCCCTTTCATGCCCTCTCTCTCACTCACTCAATCACTCCGTTCCTCCCTCACTATTGCTCGCTTTCTGCCTCACTCACTCTCTTCATCTGTTTCTCTCTATATCCTTTTTTAATTCTCATACTATCTCTCCCGTCATCATTTTCTCCCTTCTCTCTTCCTTCTCCTCCCTCTCTCACTCCCTCTTATTACTCTCGCTATCTTATTTCTTTTTATCAATCTCTTTATTTTGCTCATATCTTTCTTATTCTCACTCTCTCTCGGTCTTCCTATCTCTCCATGTCTCATTCACTATACCATTCTCTCACCCCCTCTTCCCTATTGTTATCTCTTGCTCCTCTCGCACTCTTTTCCTCACTCC
>NW_018251384.1:628270-632647 GCF_001263595.1 Phalaenopsis equestris | reverse complement strand
ACTCTTCCTTGCTCACTTTCTCTCTCCCTTAATTATTATGCTTTTCTCTATCACTCCTCCCACTCTCTATCACTCTTGATCTCCATCTCTTCTTTCTACTCTCAAACTCTCCCCCTCTATATTAATCACTCTCCCTCCCTTCTCTTTCTACCTCTCTCACCATTCCTCTCCTTCTCTCCCTCCTTCACTTCATCTCTCTTTCTCTCTTACTTTTTCACTCTCTCACTAGCTCTAACTCCCTCTCTCTTCTCTCTCACCATTTCTTTCTCACTCTCTCTAGCTCTCTCCCTCTTTCTTTGTCTCATTTCTCTCATAATTTCTTCCTCTTTTTCTAGCTCAATCTTCATTTTTACTCCTTTCCATCTCTAGCTCTATCCCACTCTCCCTATCTTTCTCACTCTCGCTCCTTATTACTTTCTCTTTTTGTTGCTATCTCTCACTCTCTCCCTTTCGTTGCCTCTCCATATTTCTCTCCATATTTCTCTCTTTTTCTCTCTTTCAATCTTCTCATAGATTCTCTTTCCTTTTCTCTTTTCTCTCACACTCGCCTTTTCCTCTCACTCCCTCTCTCAGTCTACATCAATCTCTATTCACTCACTATTTCTCTTTGTCAATAATCTCTACCTAACTCTCCATTTACTCATTCCTTCTCTCTCCTTCTCTCTTCTCTCTCTCCATCACATGCTCTCTCTCTCGGAGAGAGAGGGGCGAGAAAGTTAGAACAAGAGATCAATACAAAAGAGAGAGTGAGGGAAGAGAGTGAGAGAGTGTGTGAGAAAGAGAGATAAAGATGTGTGAGAGAGAGAGAGATAGAGGGGGTGAAATAGGGAGGGAAAAAGTGAGAAAGTAGTGTAAGAGAAAGTGAGAAATAGTGAGAGAGATAAGAAGAGGGAGAGAAGAGAACAACATAATAATAGAGTGAAAGGTGAGAAAAAGAGAGTGAGAGATGAACCAGAGAAAGAATAAGCAAAGAAAGAGAGGGAAGTAAGAGTGAAAGAAAAGAGAGAAAGAGAATGATAAATAGAGAGAGATAGAGGGGGCGAGAACAAGAGAGAGGAGAGACAAGGGGAGGAAAGAGAAAGAGTGAGTGAGTGAGAGTGGAAGACATTGAGTGAAACAGAGGGGGAGAGGAAGGGAGGGAAGTGAGAGAGAGCAGAAGAAAGAGTGAGAGAGGTTAAGGAGAGAAAGGGAGGGTATCTCACTCTTCTATCTGTCTCTCACTCTTTCTGTCCCTCTCTCTCTCTCCCTCTCTCCCACTATCTCAATTCATTCTTCCTCTCTTCTTCCTTTCTCTCTATCTTCCTCTCTCCCCCTCTCTCCCTCCCCCACTATCTCACCCTATCTCTCGCATGCCTTTCGACTCTCTCTTCCTCCCTCACTAGCTCTCTCTTCTTTCTTTCTCTCTTTATCTCTCTCTTCCTCTCCCACCCTCCCTCTTCTGTTACACTTTTTTTATTTTCTCATTTTTTTCTCTCTTTCCTTCTCTCACTCACTCTCTCTTTCATTTTCTACATCACTGCTCTCTAGCATTTACCTTTATTTTTTATCTCAGTCTTACTTTCTCTTGATCTTTCTCATCTCTTTCTCTCTCTCCTTTTCTCACCCTATTTCTTTTCTAATCTCCCCTGCTTGCTCATTCTCCCTTGGTCTACCTCTTTAATTCTGACTCTCTACCTCTCTATTATTCTCTTTGTCATATTCTCTCTCTCATGTTATATGCCTCTTCCTCCCTTCATCTCTCTTTATTTCATTCTTACTCATGCATGCTCTCTCTCTATTCTAATGCTTCCTATTTTCTCTCTTTTTATTCTCTCTCTCTCTCTCTCTTTCCCACTCGCCCACCTCCCCCTTCTTCCCAACTTCTCTCCTCCCTCCTTTCTTCTCTCTCTCTTACTCTTTCCAAACAATCTCTCTTCTCTCTCCTTACCTCTCTCGTCTTCTTAATCTCCCCTTCACTCCATCTAGCTCCTCTCTCTCTCCTCTCTCTGTGTTTATCCCTCCTTCCCTCCCTTAATACCACTCTCTCTCTTCTCTCTCTTCCCTTTTGTCTCTTCTCTCTTTATACTCTCTCTCACTCTCCTTCACCCACTCTTACACTCTCCCTCTCCCACTCACTCTCTCTTCCCACCACTCCCTATACGTCTCCCTCTCCCACCCACTCTCTCTTCCGCCCTCTCCCTCTCCCTCTCCCATCCCCTCTTTCTCCTCCCCACTTTATTATCTCTCCCTCTTCTTCTCTCCCTCCCTTCCTTTCTTTCTTCCTAGCTTCCTCTCTCTCACTCATTCTCTTTCCCCTTTTATCCTCTTTCACCCCTCACTTTCTGTCTCCCTTTTGTCACTTTATCTTTAACTTTTCTTCTCTCTCTCCAACTACTGCACTCTCATTTGTTGCTATCTTCACTCATTTCTCTAGCACTCCCATGAATCTCTATCTCTTTTACCCTTTCTCACTCTCGATCCCTTCATCTATCTCTTATCAATATGTCTATCTCTTTTTCTCTCTCAACATCTCCAGCTTCCCCATTTCTCCCTTTCTCCTTTCTCTCTTTTCTTATGTTTTCTTATGTTTTCTCTCTCTCTCTCCTTCTCTCTCCTATTCCCTCAATCATGACTTCCATCTCTCCTTCATTCCCTCCATCTTGTCCACTTTAACTCTCCTTATCTCTCTCACTCTCTCTCTCTCCTCCTCTCTCTCTCATCACCTCTCTCTCTCTCTTTATATTCTTTCATTTAATCCATCCTTTCCCTCACTCTGTTTTGAGCTCTCCCTCTTTCTAACACATACTCGCTCTTTCTGTCCCTCTATCTGATTCTCTCTACGTCCCTCCTTCTCTCTCTCTCTCTCTGTGTACCTCTCCTCTTGCCTTCCTCCCCTTATCCCGAATATCTCTCTCCTCCCTCCTTTCTTCCTTGCTCCGTCTCACCCTCGTTATCTTCTGCTTTCTTTTGCTTGCATTCACAATCTCAATCTCCCCTCTTCCCTCTCCCCTCACTTATTCTACATCTCTATCTCTCCCTCGCTCTCTCGTGCCATCCCTAGAATATCAATCTTATTCTCACACACACTCCCTCTTCTCACTCTCTAAATCTCCTCACCCTCTCTCTCTTGATCGCTCTTTCTCTCTCTTTCTCTCTACTCTGTACTCTGTCTCATTCTCCCTTCCACCTTTCCTTTCTGTTTCAACCTCTTTGTAATCTTTCTTTATTCTCTTTCTCTCCTCTCTCTCTCTCTCTCATTCCTTATCTATCTCACCCTCCCTCTCCATTCTCTCACTTTCTCTCTCATCCCTCCCTCTCTCCTCAATTTCCTTCTGCCTCTTCTACCTTGGTCGCTCTCTCCCTATCACTCTCATTCACTCTCCGGCACTTCTATATCTCTCCTTTCTCTAGATCTTTTACTTTCTTTCTCTGTATCGTTAATCGGCTTCGGCTCACCATCTTCTCTCCACCATTTTATATTTTGCTCTCCCTCCTCTCTATCTCTCTCTCTTCCTCCCTTTCTCTTTTTCCCTCTACCTTCTCTTGCTTACTCTTCTCTCTCCTTTTATGCTTACACTCTCTCTTCATCTCTCTTCTTCACTCCTTTTCCTCTCTCAAAAACTCTCACTCTCTTTCTCGATATTTCACTCCCACTGTTCATAACCCTTCTCCTTCTCAATTTTGCACTCTCCGCCTCTCCCCCATCCTTTCTTTTTCTTATTTATATCCCTCTCCTTCTTTCTCGCCCTCCCTCTCTCCTCCAGCTCTCTAAGTCTTATTCTTATCCTTTTCCTTTCTCTCTCTTTCCCCTTGCTCTTCTTCTCTAACTCTCCCTCCTTCTCTGCCTTTCTCTTTCTATCTTTTTACGTTTCTCTTCCCTCTGTCTCCTTCACTCCATCCTTATTTCTCTCACTCTTGCTCCTCTCTCTCTTGTCTCATCTGCATCTATCTATATTTTTCTCTTTTTCCCTCCCACTCTTACTCCACTCTTTCTAAATTTATCTCTCAATCTCTCTCACTCTATTACTCATTACTCCACAACTCTATATAATATATCTCTCATCTCCCTCTCTTTCTCTCCCCTCCCTCTCACTCCCTCTCCCTTTATCTCCCCCTCTCTCTATCCCTCTATCTCTCTCCATTCCTTTCTCCCACTTTTTTATTCTCTCTATCTCTTTCTATATATATCTCTCTCTCTCCCTCTCTTCCTCTATCTCATTCTGATTCTCCCTCTCTTTATCTTTCTCCCTCTATCTAGCTCTATTACTCTCTCTCACTTTATCACTCCCTCTCTGTCTATCTTGCTCTCTTACCCTCTCTCTCTCCCTCTCTTTTATTAACACTCTTACTCTCTTCTCTCATTCTCTGGCACTCGCTCTTCTCAATTTCACTTCTTGC
>NW_018251384.1:623890-628241 GCF_001263595.1 Phalaenopsis equestris | reverse complement strand
CTTCCCACTCCCACTCACCCACTCCCACTCACTCTCTCTATCCCTACCCCACTCTAACTCCATACACACCTCCAAAACTTCCCAACACCTCTCTCCCATTCTTCAATTCCTATCTTTATTCATTCTTCTCTCTCTTCCCATCTCACCCTCTTTTTAACTCTATCTTTTTTTGCTTCCTATCTTTACTCATTCGTCTTTATCTGCCCCTCTCATCCTCTCTTTAACTCTCTCTCCCTCTCCCTCTCTAGTTTACTCTAACTCTCCCTCCCTTATCTCCTTCATTCTCTCAATCATTCTTTCTTACTTACTGTATCTCTCTTTTGCTCTCTCTATTCTCTCTCTTCTCCCTCTCACTATCTCTCTCTCTTTCTTGCTCTATCTCTCTCTCTCTCTCTCTCCCAACATCTCCCTTTCTCTTTTCCTACTATCTCTTCTTTCTTCTTTATCTCACTCTCTCTCATTCTCTCTCTCTTTATCTTCATCTCTCTCTCACTATCTCTCTTAGTTGCTAGCATTATCCTTTCCCTTTGCACTCTCTCTCACTCATTCTATATCTATCTCACTTCCTTAGCCTCTCTCTCTCTCTCACACACACACACTTGCTTTTCCACCCACCTACTCTCCTTCCCTTTATTTGAATTTCTCTCTTATATTCACCTCACATTATTTTTTAATTTTTACCGAGCATCTTCCTCTCACTCTCTTCCAACTCTCTCCATCTTCTCTCTATTCTATCACACCCTCATTTGTTGCCTCTTTTCGTCCCTCTCTTAAGCTCTCTACTTTGCGGTCCTCTCACCATCTCTCTTCCTCAACCTATATTTTTGTTTTACCTCCCTCTATATTGTTCATATTTCTCTCCCCTTCCCTTGCACTGTCTCTACTCCCATTCCACCCTCTATCGCTCTCGTGCTCTATCTTTCTCCTTCACACAATAGCTTCCACTATCAATTTCTCTCTCTCCAGATGCTCCCTCAACCTTGTTCTCACCTTCTCTCTACTATTTCTATAACATTCTCTATTTTTTTACCTCTCTCTCTCTCTCTTAGTATCTCTTTATCTCTCTCCCTCCCAATCCTTTATTTGCTCTATTTCTCTTGTTATTTATCCCTCTCTATTCTAATCTCACAAATTCCATCCCAATTCTCTCTCTTCTTTGTCTTTATTCTCTCTCTTCCCTTTTCATGCCCTCTCCCTCACTCTCTTCCTCTCTCACTATCGTTCGCTCCCTCCCTCACTCTCTCACTTCCGCTTTCTTTTGCTCTCTCTATCGTTCTTCATCCCTCTCTTTTCCATTTCAAACTTCTTCGCCTCGCTCTCCCTCTATCCACCTTCAATTCCATCTATTTCTCTTCTTATATCTCATCTTACATCTCTATCTCCCTCCTTCCTTCTTTGTCTTTATTCTCTCTCTCTTCCCCTTTCATGCCCTCTCCCTCCCTCTGTCGATCAATCTCTTCCTCTTTCACTATCGTTCGCTCCTGCCCTCACTCTCTCACTTATCCTTTCTTTTTCTTTATCTATCCCTTTCTTTTCCATTCCCTACTTCGTCGCCTCGCTCTCCCTCTATCCACCTTCAATTCCATCTATTTCTCTTCTTATATCTCATCTTACATATCTCTCTCTCCCTCCTTCCTTTTCTCTCTCTCTGTCACTTCCTCATTTGTCTCTCTCTCTTCTTTCTCTCTCCCTTCCACTATTTGTCCCATTCCTGTCCCTCACTGTCTCCCTCTCCCCCTTCTCTCTATCTAGCTCCCTCTTTTGTCCCTCTCTCCTCACACATTTCTCTTACTCTCTCTTTTATCTCATTCTCTCTTGCCTTATCTTGCTCTCAATCTCTTTCTTTGTCTCTCCCTCTCTTGGCCTATCTTGCTCTCAATCCCTTTTTCTCTCCCCCACTCTCTCGCACTTACGTTCTCGCACTCCCTTTCTCTCTCTCCTACCCTCCTTTTCGTTCTTTCTAACTTCATCACTGTAGTCCTTTTTTTCCTCCGCTCCCTCCCTTATTTCTCACTCTATCTTTTTTTCTCACTCTGGTGAGATCTCTCTTTTTCTTTATTCTCTCGCTCTTTCCTCTTTCTCCCTCTCTCTCTCTCTTCTTCAATCTCACACTCCCTCTCTCTCCATTTTTTTCTCCATTTCTCTTACTCTCTTCTTTTACTCACTATATCTTCTTCTCCATATCTTCTTTCGCTTTCTTTATCTCTTTCGTACTTTCTTCTCTTTCTCTCTCTTTTTGTTCTCCTTTTCTCACTCTTCTGTGTCCCACTACTAGCTCTCTATCTCCATCCCTCCCACTCTCCCTTCCCCTTCTCTCTCACTTTCTCTCGCATTATCTTTTTTTGAGACTCTAACTCTCTGAATCTTCTCTTGCTTCTCCCTCTTCTCTCACTCCCTTTATTTCTATAAGCTCTTACTCTCTCTCTCTCTTCATGCTTTCTCTCCCCTTTTCTTTTAGTTTATTTTGCTTCTCTCTCACACTCTCTTTTGGCCTATTTTCTCTCCCTCTCCAACTCAGTCTCCATTTCTCTCTCTATCTCTTCTCTTTCTACTTCTCACTAGCTCTCTCTTCCACACTATCACCCTCTATCTCTCCCATTTTCTTTTTCTCTCTTACCTCACTTACTTTCTTTCTCGCTCAATCTCTTTCCTCTTCCCACTCTCACTCTCTTTCTCTCTCTTCTTCCCTCGTTTACTTCTTTCTTTCTAATTTTGCCACTTTAGTCCTTTCTCTCCCTCTCCCTCCCTTGTTTTATCCCTCTATCTTTATCCTTCTCTCTCTCCCTTCCTGTCTTCACCCCCTTTCCCTCTTTCGCTCTCTTTACCTCCTTATGCCTCCCTGTCCCCCTATCTCTCTTATTTCTATTCTCTCTTGCTCTATCTGTCTCTCTCTCTTTGTCAATGTTTCTTTGTATTTCCCTGACTCTCCCTCTCTCTTATTCTCTCTCTTGGTCTCTCTCTGCTCCCCATCATTCTTGGGTATCTCTCTATCTATCTTTTTTGGTCACTCTCTCTTTCACCCACCCCTCTTTCTCTCTATCTTTTCGTTCTTTGAATCTATTTGTTTTCTCCCCTTTACTCTCTCTCACCATCTCTCTCTCCCCTATCCCTCTCTAACACTCTCTTTCTCTCTCTATCTCTCTCTTATTATCCCTCTCACTCTATATTCTTTCTCTCACCCTCTATCTCTCTATATCTCTCAAAAACTCCCACCTCACATCCCTTTTTCTCTCCCTCTCGATCTCCCTTCTCTTTATTTCCCTCCTTTTTCTCTCACTTTCTTCTCTCAAACCTTTATTTTTCTCTTCCTCCCACTCTTTCACTCTACCTCTTCTGCTCTCTCTTCTCTCTCCTCTAATTTTCCTTTTTCTCCCTCTCTTTCTCATTTTTTCTTTCCCTCCATTTATCTCTCTCTCACTCTCCCTCTATCTCTCTCTCGCAGTCTCGTCTCTTTATCTCTCCCTACCTCTTCCCCCACTTGGCCTATTCATCACCCACAACGTTTCACTCTTAGCCTTTTATCGCCCTCTTCCTAGCTCTCTCTCACACCTTATTGCTATATCTCGCTCCCTTTCTTCTAAACTCTCTCCCTATCTCTTATCGTTTCTCTCTTTCTCATTTGCTTTTATCCATTTCTTTCTCTCTCTCTCTCTCTCACTCACTTACACCTCTCTCTCGCACTCTCTACCAATCTCTCTACATTTTAAGACACTCTTCACCTCTTTCTCCCTCGCTCACACACACACACACAATCTCTCCATCTCCATATTTCTCTCCCTCCCTCTCTCTCTCACAAACTCTCTCTCCCTCCCTCAATCTCTCTTGCTCACTCTCTCTCCCCAACTCTCTTTATTCTGTATTTTCTCTATCTCCATACTTATCTTATTCTCTCTACCCCTCACTCTATCCTCATCTCCCCTCTCCCTTTTTCTCCTTACTCTATCTCTCTCTCCCTTCATCTTTCCACCTCCCTCTTTGTGTCTCTCTCACTCGCTTGACCACTCTATCGTTATCACTTTCTCTCCTTCTCTTTTATAATCTCCCTCTTAATATTCTCTCTATCAGTCATCTCTCTCTCTCCACTCTCTTCCCCTCCCTCCCTCCCTCACTTTCTCTCTTTGTGTCTTACTCTCCTTCCCTCCCTCACTATTTACCTCTCTCGCTTGCTCTTTCTCTCTATCATTCTCTCCCTCTTATTATCTCTCTTACTCTATCAACTTTCTCTCTCACTCGCTTGCTCTCTTTTCCACTCCCTATCTCTCTTTCATTCCAACCCCCAAAAACTCCCTACCTACGTCCCTCTTTCTCCCCCTCCTTATCTTTTTTCCTTTTTTTATTTCCCTCTCCCTCC
>NW_018251384.1:619782-623759 GCF_001263595.1 Phalaenopsis equestris | reverse complement strand
TTTCCCTCCCCCAATCTCTCTCTCACTCTTCCTCTGTCCCTCTCTCTTTTTCTTGTATATATATATCTTCTCTAACTCCTTCCCTCCTTCCCTCCCTCACTCCTACACTCTCTCTATCTCACTCACCCTTCCTCCTTCACATCCTTTATCTCATTATCTCACTCTCCCTCCCTTCCTCTCTTCTTACCTCTCTCTTATCATCTCTCTCACTCTCTATGACTCTCTCACTCTCTATCGCTCGTTTTTTATTCTCTCTGAATTTCATGCCCTCTCTCCTACTCTCAGTCTCTTTCTCTATATCTCCCTCATTCTAACCCTCAACCACCCTACATCCTTTTTTCTCCCCCTCCCTCTCCTCTCTCCTCTCTCTATTTCTCTCTCCCTCCCTCCTCTACTCTCCCTATGATCTCTCATACATTTTCTCTCTCTTTTCCTCTCAACCTCTTTCATTCTTTCTTCTCTCTCTTTTTTAACTCTCTCTCTTTCTCTCCTTTTTCTTACTCTTTCTAGCTCTATTTCCATCGATCTTTATCCTTAACTTCTCTCTATCTCTCCTTCTGTAATTCCATCGCTTGCTCTCACTCACTTGCTCTCTCTCATCTCTCCCACACCCCTCTCTTACAGCCTCTACCCATCTCTCTCCCTTTCTATCTCTCTCTCTCTCTGTCTCTATCTTACGTCAATCTTTCTCACTCTCCCATTCCCACTCTCCCTACCTCTCTGTATCCTTCTTTATGTTTCTCCCTCCCTCACTCACACTCTCTCCCTCCCTCCCTCCCTAGTTCACTCTCTCTCTCTCCCCCACTCTCTTTCATTATGTCTGACCCTACCTCTTTTTTATCTATCTGAACCTTTGTCTTTTCTCATCTTTGCCTTGCCTCTCTACATATCTCTCTCCTTTTTTCCCTCCCTTTATCTCTCCCCCACTCTTTACCTCTCTTTACCTCTCTCATCTCTCTCTCCATCTCTCAAACTTCATATCTCAGTTTCTCTCACTTGCTTATTCATTCTATCTCTTTCACATTCTCTCTCCTTCACTCTCTTTCTCTCTCTCTCTTACTTCTGTCATTATTAATCATCTCCCTCTCACTCTAACTTGCTTCACTCTCCCTCCCTTCCCTCCCTCCTTCAATCTCCTTCAATTCCTTTATCTCATTATCTCACTCTCCCTCCCTCCCTCCCATAATCCCACTCTCTCTATCCCACTCTTCCACCCTCCTTCAATTCCTGTATCTTTCTATCTCACTATCCCTCTCTCCCTCCCTCTCTTTCACCTCTCTCTTGCTCTATCCCTATCTTATCATCTCTCTCACTCTATCTTCTTTCTCTTTCACTCTCTATCATTCGCTTTGTTTCTCTCTCCCTATCTCTCTCTTTCACCCTCATTACACTCGAAGGCTCCCTTGCTATGTCCCTTTCTCTCCTCTTCTCTATATGCTTTCCTCTTTCTTTCTCTATGTCCCTAGCCTTTCCTTCACTACTCTATCTACCTTCTCTCATACATCTTCTCTTATCTTTCTCTCCACCTCTCTTATTCTCTCTCAGTTTCTCTCTATTCTCTAACTCTCTCTCCCCTTCTCTCCCTCCCTTTCTATCTTCCTCTCTCTTTTCATCTATCTATCTCTCTCTTAGTCTTCTTATGTCTCTCTCTCTTTCTCTCGTCTCTTTATCTTCTCTACCCTAATCCCTCCATTACTCCCACACTCTCTCTATATCGCTTTCCCTCCATTTTTCACATCCTTTTTCTCATTATCTCACTCTCCTTCCCTCGCTCTCTTTTTACCACTCTCTTGCTCTATCTCTCTCACTTTGTCGCTCGCTTTTTATCTCTCGCTCTCCATACCTCTCTCTTATTTATGCCTTCTCTCCTACTTTCTGTCTCTTTCTTCATCTCTCCCTCATTCCAACTGTCAAACAATCCTTCCCTACTTCCCTTATTTTCCTCTCTTTATCTCCTTTCCTCTCTCTATTTCTTTCCCTCTCGACCTCTTTCAATCTTTCTTCTTCTCTCTTTTTTTACTCTCTCTTTCTCTCCTTTTTCTTTCCCTTTTTTGCTCTATTTCTATCTTTCTTTCTCTTTCTCTTGTCTCTATATTTCTCTTTCTCTAATTTCTTTTCTTGCACTCCCTCAGTTGCTCTTGCTCTCTCATCTCTTCCACACCCCTCTCTTGCAATCTCTATCTCTCTCTCTCCCTTTCTATCTCTCTCTCTCTCCATCTTGCTTCAGTCTTTCCCTCTCTCCCACTCACACTCTCCCTACCTCTCTTCATCCCTACCTTTATCTCTCTCTCCCTCTCTCATACTCTCTCCCACCCTCGCTCCCCTCCCAACTCAGTCTCTCTCTGCCTCACTCTCCTTCATTTTGTCTGACTGTTCCTCTCTTCTCTTTTTCAACCACTTATCATACACTCTCTATCCATTTCTCTTTTACCATCTCTGCCTTACCTCTCTCCATATCTCTCTCCTTCTTTTCCCTCCCTCTATCTATCCCCCACTCTTTACCTCTAATCTCTCTCTCCTTCTCTTAACCTCTCTATCTCCATCTTTCTAACTTGCTTATTTATTCTATCTTTCTCACATTCTCCCTCCTTCGCTCTCTTGCTCTCTCTCCTTTTTGTATTAATCATCTCCCTCTCAGTCTTACTATCTTCACTCTCTCTCCCTCCCTTCCACAATCACCCTCTCTCTGTCTCACTCTTCCTCCCTCCTTCACTTTCTTTATCTCTTTTCTTGCCCTCGCTTCCTCCCTCTATTTTTACCTCTCACTTGCTCTATCCCTCTCTTATCATCTCTCTCACTCTCTATTACTCTCTCTCTCTGTCATTAGCTTTTTCTCTCTTTCTATCTCGCTATTTCTTGCCCTCTCTCCCACTCTCTATCTTTTTCTCAATCTCTACCTCATTATAACCCTTAAACGCTCCCTCCCTATGTCCCCTTTTCTCCCCCTCCCTGTTTCCTTTCCCCTCTCTCTCTCTCTCTCTTTTTCTATTTTCATTTCCTTTCTTTCTCTACTCTCTCTACCATCTCTCATAAATTTTCTCTTATCTTTCTCTCTCCCTCTCATATTCTCTTTTAATCTCTTTAGTTGTTTTTTCTCTCTCTTTTTTAACTCTCTCTCACATTCTCTCCCTTTTCTCTCTGTCCCTCTTTATTTCCACCTTTCTATCTCTTCCACTATCTCTCTCTCTCTCACTAGTCTCTATCTTTCCATAGCTCCATCTCCCACTTTATATATCCCTCAACCTCTCCATCTTATGCTACTCTCCTCTCTCCCCCACCTTCTCTCCCCCACCTTCTCCCTCTCTCTGTGTTTCTCTCTCACACCTTATTGCCATTACCCTCTACTTCTCTCTCCTTTTCTGTCTCCCTCTAACTTACACATTCTCTAGAGCTCTCTATCACTAGATGCAGATGAGAGAGAGAGAGAGGAGCAAGAGTGAGAGAAATAAGGAGGGAGTGAGGGAGACAATAAGAAGAGAAACATAAAAAGTTAGAAAGAGAAAAACAGAGAAGGAGGGAGAGTGAGAGAAGAAAAGAGCAGGGGAAAGAGAGAGGAAAAGGACAAGAATGAGACTTAGAGAGCTGGAGGAGAGATGGAGGGCGAGAAAGAGGGAGAGAGATATAAATAAGGAAAAGAAAGGATGGGAGAGAGGCGGAGAGTGCAAAATTGAGAGGGAGAAGGGGTTATGGAGAGTGTGAGTGAAAGATCAAGAAAGAGAGTGACAGTTTTTTAGAAAGGAAAAGGAGCGAAGAAGAGAGATGAAGGGAGAGTGTAAGCATAAAAAGGAGAGAGAAGAGTAAGTAAGAGAAGGGAGAGGGAAACAAAAAAATGGAGGAAAAGAGAGAAGGAAGGAGGGAAAAATAAAAAATGGAGAGAAAACGGTGAGCTGACTAGGGATAGAGAGAAAGAAAGTAACAGAGCAAGAGAAAAGAGAGATAGAAAAGTGTGAGAGGGTGAATGAGAGTGATAGGGAAAG
>NW_018251384.1:618466-619763 GCF_001263595.1 Phalaenopsis equestris | reverse complement strand
AGAGAAAGAAATTGAGGAGAGAGGGAGGGATGAGAGAGAAAGTGAGAGAATGGAGAGGGAGGGTGAGATATATAGAGAATATGAGAGAGAGAGAGAGAGAGGAGAGAAAGAGGAATAAAGAAAAATTGCAGAGAGGTTGAAAGAGAAAGGAAAGGTGGAAGGGAGAATGAGAGAGAGTAGAGAGAAAGAGAGATCAAGAGAGAGAGGGGGAGGAGATTTAGAGAGTGAGAAGAGAGAGAGTGTGGGAGAATAAGAGTGATATTATAGAGAGGTCAGGGGAGAGTGAGAGAGAGAGATGAAGAGTAAGTGAGGGGGAGAGGGAAGAGGGGAGATTGAGATTGTGAGTGTAAGCAAAAGAAAGTGGGAGAGAGCAAAAGTGAGATGGAAAAATCTAGAAAGGAGGGAGGAGAGAGATAGGAGGAAGGCAAGAGGAGAGATACAAAAAGAGAGAGAGAGAAGGAGGGACATAAAGAGAATCAGA
This sequence comes from Phalaenopsis equestris, assembly GCF_001263595.1. NCBI lineage: Eukaryota > Viridiplantae > Streptophyta > Magnoliopsida > Asparagales > Orchidaceae > Phalaenopsis > Phalaenopsis equestris. The sequence continues at coordinate 619,282 of NW_018251384.1, read as the reverse complement.
TAGAGGGAAAGAAAGAGAGTGTGTGTGTGTTAGAAAGAGGGAGAGCTCAAAACAGAGTGAAGGAAAGGATGGATTAAATAAGAGAATATATATGAGAATATATATAGAGAGAGAGATGAAAGGAGAGAGAGGTGATGAGAGAGAGGGGGAGAGAGAGAGAGCAAGAAAGAGAAGGAGAGTAATAAAGGACAAGATGGAAGGAGAGAGATTGAGGGAGTGAAGGAGAGATGGAAGGCATGATTGAGGGAATAGGAGAGAGAAGGAGAGGAGAGAGAGAGAACATAAGAAAGAAAAGAAAGAAAGGGAGAAATGGGGAGGCTAAGAGATGTTGAGAGAGAAGAGAGAGAAATATAGTTAGAGATGGACGAAAGGATCGAGAGCAAGAAAGGGTAAGAGTGATAGAGGTTGATGGGAGTGCTAGAGAAATTAGTGAAGATAGCGACAAACGAGAGTGTGCGATAGTAAGAGAGAGAGAAGAAAAGTTAAAGATAAAGTGACAAAAGGGAGACGGAAAGTGAGGGGTGAAAGAGGGATAAAAGGGGAAAGATATTAAGTGAGAGAGAGAAAGGGGGGAAGAGAGAAAGGAAGGGAGCGAGAGAAGAAGAGGGAGAGATAATAAAGTGGGTAGAAGTGTTAGAGGGAGGAAGAGCGAGGGGATGGGAGAGGGAGGAAGAGAGAGAGGGTAGGAGAGGGAGAGGGATAGGGAGTGGGGGGAAGAGAGAGTGAGTAGGAGAGGGAGAGTCTAAGAGAGTGAGAAGGAGAGTGAGAGAGAGAATAAAGAAAGAAGAGACAGAATAAAGAAAGAAGAGACAAAAA
>NW_018251384.1:612681-618330 GCF_001263595.1 Phalaenopsis equestris | reverse complement strand
AAAGAGTAAGAGAGAGAGAGAGAGAGAGAAGAAAGGAGGGAGGAGAGAAGTAGGGAAGAAGGGGGAGGTGGGCAAGAGTTAGATAGAGAGAGAGCATGCATGCATGAGAATGAAATAGAGACATAGATGAAGGGACGGAGAGGCATAGAACATGAGAGAGAAAATGACAGAGAGAATAGTAGAGAGGGAGAGAGCCAGAGTGAGAGAGATAGACCAAGAGAGAAAGAGAGAGCATGAGAAATTAAAAAAGAGGGAGGGAGAGAAAAGGAGAGAGAGAGATGAGAAAGATCAAGAGAAAGTAAGATATAGAGAGAGAAAGCAAAGGAAAATGTTAGAGAACAGTGATGTAGAAAATGAAAGAGAGAGTTAGAGAGAGAAGGAAAGAGAGAACAAAAATTAGAAGATAAAAAAAAGTGTAAGAGAAGAGGGAGGGTGGGAGAGGGAGAGAGATAGAAAGAGAGAAAGAAAGAAGAGAGTGGTAGTGAGGGAGGAAGAGAGAGACAAAAGGCATGCGAGAGATAGGTGAGATAGTGGGGGAGAGAGAGAGGGGGAGAGAGGAAGATAGAGAGAAAGGGAGAAGAGAGGAAGAATGAATCAAGATAGTGGGAGGGAGGGAGAGAGAGGGGCAGAAAGAGTGAGCGACAGATAGAAGAGTGAGATACCCTCCCTTTCTCTCCTTAACCCTCTCGATACTCTCTCACTCTTTCTTATGCTCTCTCTCAGTACCCTCCCTCCCTCTCCCCCTCTCTCTCACTCAATATTTTCCTCTCTCACTCACTTAGCCTTGCTCTTTCTTCCCTTAGTCTCTCCTTTCTTTTTATTTCTCTCATTCTCTCTCTTATTCTTGCTCCCTCTCTCTCTTATTTTTCTCGCCCCCCTCCATCTTTCTCTATTTCTCATTCTCTTGCCCTCTTATCTATCACTCTTACTTCCATCTCTCTCTCTCTCTTTTCTTATTCTTTCTCTAGCTTTATCGCTCACTCTCTTTTTCTCGTTGTTCACTCTATTATTGTATTGCTCTCTTCTCTCCATCTTCTTATCTCTCTTACTAATCCTCATGTTCTTGTACGCTTCTTTCTCTCACCTTTTTCCCTCCCTATTTCACTCCCTCCCTCTCTCTCACACACATCTTTATCTCTCTTTATCTCTCTTTCTCACACACTCTCTCACTCTCTTCACTCACTCTCTCTTTTGTATTTATCTCTTGTTCTATCTTTCTCACCACTCTCTCTCACTCAAGATAGAGAATATTGAGAGAGTGTGTGGGATGGAGGGGTTGAGATAAACAATAATGAGAGAGAGAGAGAGGGTGTGAAGGAGAGAGATAGAGAATGGAGAGAGAGAGAGAATAGAGAGAAAGAGAGAGAAAGAGTGAGTAAATGGAGAGTTGGGTAGAGATGATTGACAAAGAGAAAGAGTGAGTGAATAGAGATTAGTCGTTGAGTCTCTTTCACTCCACCTCTCCTGCTCTCTGCAATCTCTTCTCTTTCTCTCACTTTCATTCTCTCCCTCTCTTTCTCAACTTTTCTCCCTTTATCACTCTCTCGCTCTCCCTCTATCCCTCTCTCTCAGTACCGTCTCTCTATATCTCCCTACCACCCTGCCCAACTCTCTTTATCCTTCACCCTCTCCCTCTTTCTCTCATTCTTTTCCTAGCTCTCTCCCTCTCACCTTATTGTTATATCTCTCTCCTTCTATCTTATCCTTTCTCTCTTTCTACTTCACTTTTACTCAATTTCTTGCTCTCTCTCTCTAACTTACTCTCCCTCACTTTCTCTCGCTCTCTCTCATCTCTCCGACCCCTCTCTCACACTCTATACCTATCTCTCTCCCTTCCTAGCCACTGTACCTCTTTCTCCCTCACTCACACACACACTTTCTCTCCCTCGATCTTTTAATTTCTCTCTCTCCTCCTCTCTCACACACATATCTCTCTCCCTCCCTCAATCTCTCTTGCTCACTCTCTTTCCCCACACTCTCTTTCTCTCTCTATGATGCTCCCTGTCTCTCACCCTCTCTCCATACTTATCTTATTCTCTCTATCCCTCACTCTCTCTTCATTTCTCGCTATCACTTTCTATATTTCTCCCCCCTTTTTTCCCTCACTCTATCTCTCTCACTTCTTCTCTCGACCTCCCTCGCTCTGTCTCTCTCACTCGCTTGTGCATTGTATCTTTCTCACTCTCTCTCCCTCTCCTTTAGAATCTCTCTTAATCTTCTCTTTATTAGTCCTCTTCCTCACGCTTGCTCTTACACTCTCAACTCTCTTCCCCTCCCTCCCTCCACAACATCCTTTGTGTCTTACTTTCCTTCCCTTCTTCTTTATTTACCTCTTTCGCTTGATCTATCTCTATCTCATTCTCCCTCTCTTTTATTATCTCTCTTACTATATCGACTTTCTCTCTCAATTCCTATAACTTTATCACTCGCTCACTTGCTCTCTCGCTCGCTTGCTCTCTCTCAGTTCCTATCCAACCGCCAAACACTCCCATTATACGTCCTCATATCACTACTCATTTTATTGCTCTCCTTCCTTTCTTGTTCACTGAATTATTCTTATTCTATGTTCACTCTCTCTCTACTCTCTCTCTGTTTCTCTGTTATACCCTTTGTCCCACTCCCACTCTCGCTCTCTTTCTCTCCCTTGTTTCTCCCTTTCGCTCTCTTTCTTTCCCTCCTTCATCATCTAACTCACTCGCTCTATCTCTCTTTTCACCCATTCCCTCTCTCAATCTCTATCCCAATCTATGTTCTATCATTATTTCTCCTTACGTTGGTCTCTTCTATCTCTCAAGATATTCCCTCTAGCTTAGTCACTCTCTCATCACTCTACCCTCACCTATCTCTCATTTTTCTCACTTTTTCTCACACATCTCACTCTTCACACATCTCACTCTATTTCTCACACATCTCACTCTATTTCTCCCTCCTTCCCCCATTTCTCCCTCTCTCTTCATTTCTTTCACACATTTACTGTCTTTCTTGCTCTCTCATATTGCTCTCTTGCTCTATCTTTTCTCGTTTTCTCCTTCTTCTATTTCTCTCTCGCTCTCTTATCTATCTTCAATTTAACTCTCACTCTCACTCCCTCCCTCTTTCTCTCCATTTTTTCCTCACTCCTCTCTTTAGTTTCTTTCTTGATCATCCTCCCTCCACTTCCCTCTCATTCTGTCAACCTAAAACCTCTTTACACTTTCTCTCTCTCTCTCTCTCTCTCAATCTCTTTAACCCCCTTTCTCAATCTCTCTTGCTCTTTTTTAGTTGTTTTCCATTTCCTTTCCAATATTTCTCTCCCTCTCTCTTCCTCTTCAGCTCCCTGTATTTTTCCTTTCTCCCTCCTCTCTCTTTAACTTACTCTCCTCCTTAGTATTTCTCATTTGCTCTCTCTTCTCTCTCTCACTCTCCTCGTATATTTCTCTCCCTTTCTCTCACTTCCTATCTCCCTCTCTTCTCTCTATCTCGTACTTCCTTCCTTTCTCATTCTCTCTCTCTCTCTTGTTGTTTGTCATTTCTCACTCATTCTCTTCTCCTCCCTCCCTCTTGTTTCGTCTTCCCTTACACTCTCTTCGATTTTTATTTCTCTCTCTCCCTCTATTGCTACTCTCTATTGAATTTTACTTTCACTCTTACTCTCTTCCTCACTCTCTCTCTTTCTCACGCAATATTCTCCCTCTCTCCTTCTCTCTCTCCCTCACTCTCTTCCTGCCTCTCTTTCCATCTCAACCCCTTCTCCCAATTTTTCTCTTTTTCTCCCACCCTCCCTCCCTCAAGCTCATTCTCTCTTGCACTTCTTTCACTTTCTTTTCTCTGATTTCTCACTCACTAACTCTCTCTCTTTCACTCACTCTCTTCAAACATTTCATAAATCTCTTTCACTCCCTCCCTCTTTCTCTTTATTTATTATCTCTCTCTTACTACCTTATGTTACTCCCTCGCCTATCACTCTCTCTCTCCCTCCCTCTCTCTCTTTTTGGCCAACTCTCACTCTCTCCACTCTCTCCCTCTCTCTTTAACTTCATCTCTCTTCTCACTCTTCCTTCAGACATTCTCCTATCTCTATTTCTCTCTCACTTTTCCTCCCTTTCTCACATTCTCTCTCTCTTCAATTTCACGCACATTTACTCTCTCCCTTCCTCTCTCCTTTCTCTCTTTAATCCTCACACCTCACAATACTCTCTCACACTTTCTTCTGCTCTCTCTCACTTCCCTTCCTCCCTCTCCCTCTCCCTTTCACTCAATGTCTTCCTCTCTCACTCACTCACTCAATCTTGCTCTTTCATCCCTCATTCTCTCTTCTCTATGCATTTCTTTCTCATTCTCTCTCTTGTTGTTGCTCCCTCTCTCTCTTTAATCTTTCTCACCTCCTCCATCTCTCTCTATTTCTCATTCTCTTGCTCTCTCTTTTATCACTCTTACTTCACTCTATCATTTTTTACTCTTTCTTATGCTTTATCGCTCACTCTCTTTTTCTCACCTTTCACTCTATCTTTGTATTTCTTTCTTCTCTCCCTCCCCCTTATCTCTCTCTCTCCTACTATTTCTCACCTCCTTCTCTCTCTCAGACACACACACTCTCTCTCTCTTCCTGACTCTCTCTTTTATCTCTATTTCTCTCCCATTCTATCTTTCTGGCCCTCTCTCACTCAAGATAAAGAATATTGAGAGAGTGTGTGGGAGGGGGAGGGGTTGAGATGGAGAATAATGAGAGAGGGTGTGATGGAGTGCGAGAGAAAGAAAGTGTGAGTAAAGGGAGAATTAGGTAGAGATTTATAGATAAAGAGAATGGGCGAGTAAAAAGAGAGTGCCTGTGGAGTGAGAGAGAGAGAGTGAGAAAGAGAGAGAGAGCGTAAGAATGATGTATAAAGAGAGAAGAGACAGATAAAGAGGAAGAGTGAGAATGAGCATAAAAAGAGAGAGAGTCAGAGGTTGAGAAAAAATAGCAAAGGTAGGAGAGTTTGAGAGAGGTGGAGAGAGTTAAGGATGGGGAGAGAGTGATGAGTGAGCGAGAGGGATAGAGAAGAGAGAGCGTGAAATAGAGAGATAGAGAGAGTGAGAGGTAAGAGAGGGAGGAGAGAGAATGTATCTGACTTGAATAGAGTGAGACATAATTAAATTGATGTAGACTAAGAGAGGGTGAGAGAAAAAGGAGAGCGTGGGAGAAAAGAGAAAAGGAGGGTGAATCTCTTAGAAGATTGAGAGAGAGAAATATGAATAGGCAAAGAAAGAGAGAGAGTGAGAGCAACAGAAAGAGGGAGTAATAAGGAGGGAGTGTAAGAAAGATGGGGAGAGTGGAAGAGAGCTAGAGAGAGAAAAGAGAGAAAATGGAGATTGAGCTAGAAAAGGTGGAAGAAATATAGAAAGATGGAGAGGGCTAGAGAGAGTGAGAAAGAAATAGTGAGAGGGAAGAGAGAGGGAGGTAGAACTAGAGGGCAAGAGAGAGAGAGAGATGAAGAGAAGGAGGGAGAGAAAGAGAAAAATAGTGAGAGGGTAGAAAGAAAAGGGGGTGATAGAGAGTAATAGAGATGGGGAGAGAGTGAGAATAGGGAGAAGAGAGGGAGATCAAGCATGATAGAGAGAGGGACTAGTGGAAGAGAAAGTCAAAACAATTAAGGAAGAGGGAAAGAGAGTAAGGAAGTGAGGGAGGAGAGA
>NW_018251384.1:609248-612585 GCF_001263595.1 Phalaenopsis equestris | reverse complement strand
GAGGGAGTGAGATTGGGAGGGGTAGTAAGAGCGCGGGAGAGAAAATGATGAAGGGAGAGATACTAAGAGAAATAAAGAAGGATATAGAGAGAAAGAGAGATGAAGAGAGCGAGAACAAATTTGAGAGAAGAGAGAACTACATAGGAGGGTGAGAAAGAGAGAGAGAGTAATGAAGAGAGAGAACAAAAGAGCATTGGAGGGATAGAGAAGAGAGACAGACAGAGTGAGAGAAGGGTAGAAAGTGTGGGGTAGATAGGAAAGGGGAGGGATAAAAGGTGAGAGAAAGGGTGGGAAGGATGGGAAGAGAGAAGAAAAAGGGAAGAGTGACAGTGACAGAAGAAGAAGAGAGTGCGAGAAAGAAAGAGAGTGAGTGATAGATAGTAAGAGAGGGAGCCAAAGAGAGAGGAAGATAGAGGGAGAGCAAGAGAGAGTGTTAAATGGAGATAGAGATTGTAATAGAGAACATTGAAAGCAAAGTTCAGACCATCTTTGAAAGCAAAGATCAGCCGTGATCCTGACATCTTCTCCTTTAAATTAACAGGGAGACATCAGTGAGTTTGAATTGTTTATGAATCAGAACAAAATATAATTCAATTAATATATATTTTCTCTTGGTAATATATATGTAGGAAAGGACGAATGCAATACGTGAGAATAAGATTTTTTTCATTAAAATTTTAATAAATAGGAAGATGTAGGGAGAGTCATAGAGAGGGAGATAGAGCTAGAGATGAAGAGGGAGAGAGGAGGCCTAATGGTAGAGAGATAAACTGGTAACTGGTAGTGAGAATGGGAGTGACAAAGAAAGAGAGTGCATTAGAAAAGTCAAAAGATTAAGAGAGAGTGCAAAGGATGTAGAGCAATACAAAAATAATAAAGGAGGGAATAAAGATATTGTGTAAGAGAGAGAGAGTGAAAAGGAGAAAGGGAGGGAGGGATAGAATAGAAAAGTATGAGCTAGAGGGAAGGACAGAATAAGAGAGAGAGGAAAGAGGGAGGAATGGATGGAGAGTAGACAAAGAAAAAGGGTAGGGGGATAGAGAGGTTGATAGTACAAGAGATATAAGAAAAGAAATAGTGAGCATAAGAAAAAAAGAGTGAAATGAGAGCAAGGGAGATAGAAGAAGAGTAAAAGATAGGGTGAGAGAGGGAGAGAGTGAGATAGAGAGAGTGAGAGAAAGAAACATGATAGAGGGATTAAAGAGGGAGGAGATTGAGGGAGTGAGTGTGTGATAGAAATATATAAATGGGGCAAAGAAAGAGAGAGATGAGAGAAAGTGAGAGATGAATAAACAAGTAGACATAGTATAAGTAAAAGAGAAAGATGGAGAAAGAGGGTGGGAGAGTAATAGAGCAAGATTATAATGAAGAGGGAGAGAGGGAGATAGATAGAGAACAAGAACATATAATAGAGATGGGGGAGAGAGAGAAAAAAGGAGTCTTAAGAAGTGATGGAGATGGAGGAAGAGTGTGAGGGGAGAGAGGGAGTGAGAAAAAAGTGGGAGAGAGAAAGAGAGAATGAGGGTGAGAGCAAAAGAGTGGGAGAGAGCAAAAATGAATAGAAAGAGAATTAGAGAGAATGAAGAGATAGAGGGACGTAGAGAAGATAGGATGAAAAAGGTGAGAGAATACTGAGAGAAAGAGAGATAGAGGGATAAAGGGCAAGACAGTGAGAGAGTGGGTGGGAGGGAGAAAGAGGGATGTTAATAAAGAAAGAGTGAGATATAAAGGGAGAGGAAGTGAGGGAGAAGGAGAGAGGGATAAAAGGAGAGAGAGAGTGGAGGGAAGTAGAGAGATAAGAGTTTGAGTGAGAGAGAGTGAAAGAAGGGAGTGAGCAAGATATAGAAAGAGCGGGAGAGAAAAAAGAAGCAAAAGTGATTTAGAGTGATTTAGAGAGAGGATGAGATACGAGATACTGAATGAGATGGAGAGAGAGTGATGGTGAGGGAGTGAAGATAATAGAGATTGAGAGAAGCAAAAAATTTAGAAAGAGAGAAAGGGAGAGGGAGAGAGAGTGTGCAGGGAAAGACAAAGAGATAGAGGATGAGAGGAGGGTGTAAAGGGAAAAAGAAGTCCGAGAGAGAAAACAAGTGGGAGAAGAGAGAGTATAATAGAGTAAGCAAATGAGACAGACAAAATAAAGAAGATAGAATGAGAAAGATAGAGAAAGGATGAGTGAGGAAGAGATAGAGAGTGGAGGGTAGAGAAAGAACAGGAAAGAGAAAGTGTGAAAGGGGATGACGCAGAGAGAGAGAGAGAAAGAAGATATATAAGGGGAGGTATAAGGAGAGAAATATATACAATGGAAAGCGAATAGAGGGAGAGCGAGGCAAAGAGCTAGGGAATGGGAGAGAGATGAGAGGGTTGAATAGCAAACGAAAGAGCTCAAGGAAGAGGAAGTGAGAGAGTGAGGGAGGGAACGAGCAATAGTGAGGGAGGAAGGGAGTGATCAAGAGAGTGAGTAAGAAGGCATGAAAGGGGAAGAGAGAGAGAATGGTGATATAGAAGAGAGAGAAAATGAATGAAGAAAGTTAATGAGGTTGAAACGGAGAGGGATAGATTGCAAGAGAAAAAGAGCAGGCATAAGATTGAGAGGAAAATAGATAAAGAGATTTTGAGAGAGAGAGAAAAAAGGTAGTGAAAGTTAAGGAAATAGTATAGATGAGGAGGAATAAGAAGAAAATTAAGGAGAGGGAACTTGGGAGGGAGAAAGAGAGAAAAAGTGAGCGAGGACGACAGAGAGAAGAGAGAACGAGTGTTGAAAGAGAAAAGACTAATAGAGGGATTGATGAGAGAGAGATCAAGGGAGAGAGGGAGAGAGAGTGAGTGTAAAAGTGAGAGAAAGAGATAGTTAAGTGATGAGATGGAGAGAGTGAGACCACAAGAGAGAGGTCAAGATTGGCAGTGAGAGATTGAGGGAGAGCAATATAGAGAAATAAGGGACAAATGAGGAGAGAGAGTGAGAAGGGTTGAGAGAGAATGAATGGTGAGAGAGACCAAAAAAAGAGAGGGAGGGCCAGAAAGTGAGAAAGAGATTGTGGGAGTGAGAGAGAGAAGCTTGAGAGAGGGAGAGTGATAGTGATAATTAGAGGGAGGGGCGACAAAGCGAGGAAGAGAACTAAGGAGAGAAGTATAGAGAGGGAGGAAGGGAGTGGGAGAGAGGGAGAGTGAAGGTGAGCATGTGAGAGAGATCGAGCAACATATCAAGAGAAAAAGAGATAGAGAAGATAAGAGAGTGCGAGTGAGAGTAGAATAGATAAGGAGAGACAAAAATAGCAAGAAGGTATGAGAGAAAGCTAGGAAGAGGGAAAGAAAATGGTGAGAGAGAGGGAAAGGG
>NW_018251384.1:608335-609238 GCF_001263595.1 Phalaenopsis equestris | reverse complement strand
AGAGAAAATGGGGGAGGGAGGTGGGGCGAGATAGAGAGATGGAAGTGAGAGAGAAGAATAGAAGGAGTTTAGATGAGAGAGAAAAAGTGATGAAGAGAAATGGAGTGAGAGAAGGAGTGAGAGAATATGGAGTGAGAGAATAAGAGAAGAGAGAATGAGATAAGAATGGTGAGAGAGACCAAAAAAAGAGAGGGAGGGTCAGAAAGTGAGGAAGAGATTGTGGGAGAGAGAGAGAGAGATAAAGCTTGAGAGTGGGAGAGTGAGAGAGACAAAGAGAGGGAGGGGAGACAAAGCAAGGAAGAGAATTAAGGAGAGAAGTATAGAGAGGGAGGGAGAGAGGGAGGGAGGTAGTGGGAGAGGGAGAGTGAAGGTGAGCATGTGAGAGAGATCGAGCAACATATTAAGAGAAAGAGAGTGAGAGAACATAAGAGAGTGTGAGTGAGAGTAGAAGAGATATGGAGAGACAGAGATAACAAGAAGATATGAAAGAGACGAAGCAAGGAAGGGGGAAAGAGAAAGGTGGGAGAGAGGGAAAAGAAAAGAGAAAAATTTGGGGATGGAGGTAGGGCGAGATAGAGAGATGGAAGTGAGAGAGAGGAATAGAGGGAGTTTAGGAGTGAGAGAAAGTGATGGAGAGAATGGGAGTGAAAGAGAATTGAGAGAAGAGAAGGAGAGAAAGAAGAGAGCAATATGAGGGAGGGACAGTTAAATAGAGAGAGGAAGGGAGGTATGGAAGGGAAGAGATGCAAGTACGAAGGAAGAGGAAGAGGGTGGTAGAAGGAGGTAGAAAGAAAGTGTGTGATGGTTTGAATGGTTTAAGAAAAAGATATTAGGAGGGAGAGAGAGAGCGAGAGAGAGATATAAACCTAGTGAGTAAGAGAGAGAGTACGACTGAGGGAAAGA